>NW_007381102.1:0-2045 GCF_000475195.1 Diaphorina citri | reverse complement strand
ATTACTGCCCTCCTTAATGAAAAGGCAGTATATCCAAATTCCTAACTTTTCAGGAAACGTCATTGAAGTTTTTGGCAGTCATTTCTGAGACCTGTGCCGAAATTTGTGTCATTTGCAAATTTTTCTCTTGAATTTAGGTTTAAAAGTTCATATTTTATCATTAATTGATGCTAAAATTCTGAAAAATAAAGTGGAAAAGAGGTAAATTAAGAAAACTGTGGTACTCACAAAGCAAGAACGCAATACATCATTGGATATGCTGCCTTCTTATTTACTAGAAAACTTCATAGTAAATAAGAAGGCAGTATATCCATGGATATACTGCTTTCTCTCTTAATGTCTGGCGCTTACTGCTTTGCTCTTTAGCATGGCAGAGATAATTTTGGGATATACTGCCTTCTTCCTTGTCTGTGCTCCTTGTATCTTCGTTGTTTTTTTTCGTAGACTGTTTTTGATGCGTTTTTTGAATTCTACGCATAAAAATACGTGGGTATAGATATATAACTCAAAATGTCAAATTTTGGACTTACTGCCCTCTTTTTTAGCAGGGCAGCATTGAACACACCATTTCCAAGTCTAGCCACAAAATATCATAAAAACGATAAAGCTTTATAAGGTTTGAGTCTTTGAGTCCATATTTTGCACGTATCTCGTGAAAACTCACCTTAAGGATTATGGCCCGTTCATAGCTTGAGCTGGGATTTTATTTGACTTGGTCAGTACAAAAATTACCTTTTAGACCTTTTCAGGAATGTAAGTTTGTATCGGTAATTTACAGATACCTGTTAGAAGATGCGTGGGTATTCTAATTCTACCCTATTTTCGCACTTTTTACTGCCTGAATTTCATGGGTTGATAATATTTTCTTTCAAAATAAATATATTCGCAAATAAATATGTCACCATTTTCACCCATTCCCCAAACAGGGCCCTTGACGGTCGTAAAAAAAAAGAAAAAAATCTGAAATAAAATTTATCTCTTCTTCCATGTAGGTAAATCGGTGTTTTTATTCGTAAAAGATAACATTATTTTTACAACGTTGTTCTTAAATTAGGAATATTTAGTTGTACCTACATTAAATATCTTCTTATTTTTACATACATTATTCATTTCCTCAGGTTAGGTATTTTTACTTGCATACAAATTTTTAACATTGAAGTTTGTCTGTAAGTGTTGGGTGGGGCTTGTTTCCTTCCTTTTGAAACGAAAGAAAGTCGGTATCACTTATGTATCTTCTAAATTAAAGTCTTATCTGCTAATTTAAAGTCTTTTCATATTGTGCGATAAGGATTTGTCAATTTTGTATCTCATTCATCGAATTTCTCTGAAGAAGTTAATGAAAGAAGAATCTTCCTCCTTTACTGAAACCATCAGCATATCTTTCCCACAGGTGTGAATAACGTGCAAATTCCAAATGTATTCCATGATAGAAACGTATCTACATTTCTTTCTGCTCGTTTACTTTTATCATTTTATTTATGTAAAACAAATATTTTATTTGCTATGTAGCTGTGCTACAACTATAGTTGTGAATAAATCTTGTGTAGTTTTGTGCTCTAACAAAAGAGGAAAAGAAATGGTATTATTCAAGTTTAGATGTTAGTGTGAGATATCACACGAAGGAGAATAGGTACTTGTTATACTTGGTGTTGTTTTTATTTCCATTTCTGCAGACCAGAATTATCTATGCCAAATCAAGACACAGATCACAGAAGTTTCGAGCTATTTTCCCAAATACCTACTATAATATTATTATTTATTTTAAAGCTTTTTATTATGTGTTAAATTTTACCAGTGTACTTACTGCAGAACCACCAAATCTTGTGACGATTTGGTTCCTTAAAACTAACACCCAAGTGTTATTACCTTTAACGGTGCGTAAACATACTGTATTTTTTGTAGTCCATGTAACACATTCTGACTTTTGTGGTTTCATAAATGTCCAACATTGGCAAAAGTCCTTCAAATTGATCTCAAAACACTACACATTGTAACTTGTAACGCGGAAAGATTAGCTAAACGTTCACAAGTACATGCTACAAGAG
>NW_007381101.1:0-16319 GCF_000475195.1 Diaphorina citri | reverse complement strand
AACAACTGGTTTAATTCAAATGTTGAAGAACGAAACAAGAGAAGCTCATACCTCATAGCTCGGAAAAAAAAAGTTTCAGCTGAAATCACGTTCACATCCTTGGTGCAGACAACTTTTTTTTTTCCTTCATATAATGTACAGGATGGGTCAGAACGATTTGAAATTGAGTCTCGTTAGGGGTGTTTTCGGAGTTTTGGGTGCTACTACAAAGAAGGGATATGGTCCAATACATAATAACGCGCTCTCTGACCATGCACAATTGCACAAGGTCCCTAGTAGTCGATGGCTAATTCCCCACCACCATCTACAAAAATTTGCACTCATCCATACCTATCTGTATTTGCAATAAATTTTGATGTCCTCTTGTTGACCCAGCACTTAAATGGGAAGTTTTGTCTTTTCTCGCCCATCTGAGACATAATATTAGGTGGGAGTTACGAGTACCCAAAATTTTATGACTTAGCTCGAACCTCCAAATCCGAAGTCCACTCCGCTAACCAGTACACTAGTGGTTAGAGCTAACCACAAACGACCCTGCGAAATTCCCATCACCTTCACCACCACAACCACCCTGTACCCTCCAGCTCAACATCCAAGAAATATGCACAAATGCACATGTAATTGCAAATTGCAGTACAAATCTTGGAAGCAGAAGAGTGTTTAGTTTCGACGCCAAGGTAAGTGACATCTTGAACTTTTACCTAAAATCAGTCATTTTCCTTTCAAAAACTGAAACGATTTCCCCTCTTTAAGATGGCGCGCCATCTTGGATTTCCAATGGTCCATCACAGGCTCTACCACGCCAAAAAGGGAAATGAGCTTCGGAAGAGGGGAAAACGTCTCAGTTTCCGAAAAGAAAATACAGCTCTTTTGATCCAATTAGAGTTTCTCTAGATTAATGGCCGAGATCAACAATCAGACTTGAAACTTGGTTTAAGTTTAACTCTTGCATTGAACAATCTGATTGGCTGAAAAGGTTGAAATCAACCAATAGGTTTGTTTAATCTAAGAGTTAAACCAAGTTTAAACTCTGGTCCTGGCCGTAAGGACATAACTCGAATTTGTTCTCTATGCTATTATTGCTATTTGATAAAGTCCGGGCCAACTATTCATCCTTGTTGGACTCTATTTGGTTATATTGAAGCACTTTTAGTGAGGTAAAAGAAAACATCAAAACACCATCAATAACGTCACAAAGTCAACTTGAATGAAAATACAATAGAATGTTGTGTCAATATGGATATTAAATACCCTGTTGTATCTATTGAGGGAGTTCACGAGGTTAAAGTGGTCAATCATGTCAAAGGCTTAGTAAGAATCGATGTTTGTACAAGTGGCAATCTGCCAATTAAATTAGAAGGGATTATAATAGTATTACTAGATTCCATGCACAATTGCACAAGGTCCCTAGTAGTCGATGGCTAATTCCCCACCACCATCTACAAAAATTTGCACTCATCCATACCTATCTGCATTTGCAATAAATTTCGATGTCCTCTTGTTGACCCAGCACTTAAATGGGAAATATTGTGTCTTTTCTCGCCCATCTGAAGCGAAATTCCCATCACCTTCACCACCACAACCACCCTGTACCCTCTAGCTCAACATCCAAGAAATATGCACAAATGCACATGTAATTGCAAATTGCAGTACAAATCTTGTAAGCAGAAGAAACGACAGCTGCTACTCGGTGCATCAGACTGGCAGACGTGCATCAGGCTTGCAGACGGGTGGTGCAATGCACCTCGCCATCATGGTGGGGTTGTGGAGCACTTTTTTTTAGAGCACTAAAGTAACTTTCCTCGCAGACTGAAATATGCTAATGGGTTTTAAGACTTTTAAGGAGATGTTTTAAGAAGTTAGACTCTTTTTTTAGGAAATCCACCGAAGAAAGAAGAGATAATGATAAAAAAGCGAAGCAGGATATAAAAATGGGTTCAGTTAGTTTCATTTCTGTGATATTGTAACCTCTCCCATTGAATTGTATTGATTGAATTTGAATTTGAGGACTTTTCTAGTGCTGGAGATGAAAAATACGACCAATGCTCTTGGTGTGAACATTTAGAAGCATTCTTAAAAGAAAGACATTGTCAACTTACAAAATTTATGGACAATATCGGTAATCGGTACTTCGTAACCCAAGGGAGTCTTTGTGTTGCGGGTGACTGCGGCTCACAACTAATCCGCAGTCACTCGCGAAACGACTATAATACCCGCCACCCACGCTCCTCTGACAGACCTATGGGTCTGAGCGTGAGTGGCTGATAAATCTAGCTCTGTCAGACCGTCTGTGAGAGACCTAGGTCTCGAGCTTTTTCCGCCACACACGTGTGAATGGTTTGTCAATTATGATTATTAAGGACACAATCCCAGTGTTGCCTTTCACTAAAACAAGATACCATGAGGGCATGAGTTGCAAAAGGTGTCAAAGTATCGAGATTGAGTAGAACAATAAAGAACATGTTTAAAGGGGTTAGAATATGTTTAAAGATAAAGAATAACTACGTAGGCAAGGGGCTCCTCAAGGGATCCGGAACCAACAGTTCCCTTCCCCAAAAAGGGAAAGGAAGTACGTGTAAGGCCAACCATTCGCGCTCCGACTGTCGGCCAGACCTAGGTGTGTCAGAGCGTCGAAACATGTTTGGGTGTATGGGCGGAAAAATGTTTCGACTTCTAGGTCTCTCAGACGGTCTTAAGACTGAAGTCGGAATCTCTTAAGGCTGTTTATTTATTTTTTTTTTTTTTTTGAAGTTAAGCAAGGTTTATATACTTATCTGTAAACTTTACCTATGAAATATATAAGACCTTGTTTAGACTGCGGGAGTAAAGGGACTTTTCAGTCTCATTCTGGCAGGATAAACAAGGTATATTCTATTCTATTCTTCTATTCTTTCCGTCACACACGTTCCGGCGGATCCATCACCAAAAGAGGGAAAACGAGCTTCAGAAGAGGGAAAATTGCGAAAGGATATATACGGCCATTTTAAGAGGGGCCTGGTGAGGCTGCAACCGGCCCTGCAGTCTTCCAGATCATAATCCATCATATCACCGTGTAAACGTATCTCATATCTTGTATGTTCATATCAGCATGTAAATGTATTTGTTCATGTAGTGATATGAGATACGTTGAGTCCGGCCCTGGAGTCTTCCAGATCATAATCCATCATATCACCGTGTAAACGTATCTCATATCTCTGTTGTACGTTCATATCAGCAAAATATATTTGTTCATGTAGTGATATGAGATACGTTCCGGCCCTGGAGTCTTCCAGATCATAATCCATCATATCACCGTGTAAACGTATCTCATATCTCTGTTGTACGTTCATATCAGCAAAATGTATTTGTTCATGTAGTGATATGAGATACATTCGAGAGTACACAGTCGGTTTTGAGATCTCCCCAGACATATTTCTAAAAGGTGAACATCGTGACTGCTAAAGTTGACTTTTACACCCGGGTCTACAATCTTCGCTTCAAAGCTCTTCCAACTCAGATGCGGATGGTCAACGATGATAAATCACTACAAATTAAAATAGACCCAACTATTGATAAGTTGGGAGCACGGTTAGCCCAGTGGTCACTCGTTTGCTTGTCATATAGCGAGTGTACACAGTCGGTTTTGAGATCTCCCCAGACATATTTCTAAAAGGTGAACATCGTGACTGCTAAAGTTGACTTTTACACCCGGTTCTACAATCTTCGCTTCAAAGCTCTTCCAACTCAGATGCGGATGGTCAACGATGATAAATCAGTACAAATAGACCCAACTATTGATAAGTTGGGGGCCTCAGTGGTCACTCATTTGCTTGTCATATAAAAGGTCCCGCGTTCGAATCCCACCATTGACAAAAAATTTTGCATCACGCCTTATCGCCATCGACTAAAGTACTAGTATGATGTTCTTTGGCCAAGATCTAGCATGTAGCTTCAGTGATGTGCCTGTTTAGTTCAAGTTACTCTCACATCTTATGAAAAATGGCCTAGAACTTAATTAAAAAGAACTTCAAAAGTTCTTAAAGATGGTCCACCTCCTCAACTTTTAAAAATCCCCAACAGCCTCATATTGACCATGTAAATCATTACGGGTATAAGATATCTAATCATAATCATATTGCAAGGGGCTCCTCAAGGGATCCGGAACCAACAGTTCCCTTCCCCAAAAAGGGAAAGGAAGTACGTGTAAGGCCAACCATTCGCGCTCCCACTGTCGGCCAGACCTAGAGATCCGTTTGACAGAGATAGATCCATCACCAAAAGAGGGAAAACGAGCTTCAGAAGAGGGAAAATTGCGAAAGGATATTACGGCCATTTTAAGAGGGGCCTGGTGAGGCTGCAGCCGGCCCTGGAGTCTTCCAGATCATAATCCATCATATCACCGTGTAAACGTATCTCATATCTCTGTTGTACGTTCATATCAGCAAAATATATTTGTTCATGTAGTGATATGAGATACGTTGAGAGTACACAGTCGGTTTTGAGATCTCCCCAGACATATTTCTAAAAGGTGAACATCGTGACTGCTAAAGTTGACTTTTACACCCGGGTCTACAATCTTCGCTTCAAAGCTCTTCCAACTCAGATGCGGATGGTCAACGATGATTAATCACTACAAATTAAAATAGACCCAACTATTGATAAGTTGTGGGCATGGATAGCTCAGTGGTCACTCATTTGCTTGTCATATAGAAGGTCCCGGGTTCGAATCCCACGATTGACAAAAAAAAAAATGGCATCACGCCTTATTGCCATCGACTAAAGTACTAGTATCTAGTATGATGTTTTTTGTCCAAGATCTAGCATGTAGCTTCAGTGATGTGTCTGTTTAGTTCAAGTTACTCTCACATCTTATGAAAAATGGCCTAGAACTTAATTAAAAACAACTTCAAAAGTTCTTAAAGGTGGTCCACCTCCTCAACTTTTTAAAATCCCCAACAGTCTCATATTGACCATGTAAATCATTACGGGTATTAGATATCTAATCATAATCATATTGGTATTATTATTTACATGATATACTTATCAAGCTGGTATGTTGGTAATCTTACTTATCATATGTTGGTAATCTTACTTATCTTACCCATACTTATCAAGCTAGTATGTTGGTAATCTTACCTCTGCAGCGAAACCAGTTTGAGAATCATGCACTCCCATGCAAAGTGTACACCCCCTCACCAGGCTGTGAGGTGCTACTCCGAGGTAACTCCTGGTGGCTTTTATAGCCGCTTGACTGTCAGAAAAGATTTTGATGGTACTATTGGAGTATCCCATCTCTAAGCTTTTCTGTAGGCTTCCCAGAATGGTATATACCTCTGCTTGGAACACCGTGCCATGTTCTCCAATAGTTTGGACACTCAATCGTCCCTCGCACCATTCGCTAGGAGGTCTCCAGATGACAAGTCATCCAAAGACATCCCTTCTGAGGGGGACGCTGTCTCCTAACAAAACGCAGATCATTTAATGTTTCATTAATAACTGTTAACGTTATTTATTAATGTGTGATTAAATATCTTGAAACATTATTAATGTACGCCATAACAGCAAAGTTAGCGAAGATAATGCAAATGTTGTAGGTGTAAAAATCCGTGAAGCAACTGGCAATATCAAAAAAATGTTCTATTGCAAGGATTTCCAACTAGCGTCCCGCGGGCCACATGTAGCCCGCCAGACCATATTTGTGGTCCTCGAAGCTTTGGGTGGGCCCCCTAACAAGAGAAGCTCATACCTCATAGCTCGGAAAAAAAAAGTTTCAACTGAAATCACGTTCACATCCTTGGTGCAGACAACTTTTTTTTCCTTCATATAATGTACGGGATGGGTCAGAACGATTTGAAATTGAGTCTTGTTAGGGGTCCTTTCGGAGTTTTGTGTGCTACTACAAAGAAGTGAAAGAAGGGATATGGTCCAATAGTAACGCGCTGTCTGGACATGCACAAGGTCCATGGTATCGATGACAAATTACCCACCATCGAAAATGTTTGCACTCATGAACTCGAACCTCCAGCCTCCAGATCCGAAGTCCACTGTTCTAACCACTACTGATTACACTTCTGAGGTTGGCTTTTGGAAACAAACGACTCGGTAAAATATTAATAGACTCTTGAGTAGAAGTTATGTTTTACGCCGGAAGCGTTCTCTTCCACCTAACCCTTAGAGTTCCAATATTATCTGGCCAAATTCTCCAAGTAAATGAGGATAAAATTACATACCTGCGATTGAACCCACGCCCTTCTGTTTACCAAGAGAGCGTCTTGACCACTACGCCACCGAAGAGGGTTCGACACAGACCATGAATAAAGTGGAGATCTTCTTCAGAGGTTTTATATCGAGGTTTTAAGGGTCCGTTCACATCGTCACATAAATTTCCTTCATCCCATCTTTTTTTTTCTACATCTTTTGTATTTTTTTTTTTCACTTAGCGCTTAGTTCTTTTTACCCCTCGAAAAAGTATATTTTACCCCTCGGGGGGTAAATACCCCCAGGTTGGGAACCAATGCTTTAGACGAAGCTTAGGAGGCATGAAATAGTCAAGTTCTTGTCCTCCGCTGTATGTTGGCGCCCTACGTTGGCAGTATAAATAAAGTATTTGTAATAGTAAAAAAATATAAGTAACAGTTCTTGTGACCTATCCGCGGCCATGCCTTTTCCACAAGTTTGGCCATGCCTCGGGATGAACTAGCGGGATTCCGGAGCGAAGCGACGGAATTCAGCTAGTGTTTATTATAAATACGACTTTGTAGAGCATTTTCATTTCAGAGTCTTCATTCGCCTAATCTTTCGTTCATTCTTTTCGTATAACTTTTTTTTCTTCTCATTTTCTTCCTCCTCCTCTTCTTCTTCTTCTTCTTCTTCTTCTTCTTCTTCTTCTTCGGAGTCTTCGTTTTATTTTTCTTCATTATAAATACGACTTTGTAGAGCATTTTCATTTCAGAGTCTTCATTCGCCTAATCTTTCGTTCATTCTTTTCGTATAACTTTTTTTTTTCTTTTCTCATTTTCTTCTTCTTCTTCTTCTTCTTCTTCTTCTCCTTCTCCTTCTTTTTCGTTTTCTTCTTCTCCTTCTTTTTCTTCTTCCTCATCTTCTTCTTTTGGCTTTTTTTCATATTGACTTTTCTCATTTCTAAAGGATTTCTCAATAGGAGAAAGTCAAAAAGGTCATAAATTATCCATTATCTAGTTTTCTTGTTCCCTCGATGAGGTTCGGTCTCCGTTGTGTTTATTCACTTTTTTGTGTGTTGAACTTGGGTTACGTTGGACCTCAACAAATGAACCCCCATATCAAAGTTCTTGGATTTGTGCCATCGATAGATCAATTGTTAACGTGTACTTTTATCCTATCAAATATATGAGACTTTTTTTTAGTTTAGGACGCAAATGGGATGTTTTTGGGTTCTCGGACGCCACTGGTGTTCCTCCGAGCCAAGTTTAGACTGTGGGAGTAAAGGGACTTTTCAGTCCTATTCGGGCAGGATAAACAAGGTGTACTCAATGTTCTATGTATGCCAAGTATTATCTTGGACAATTTTTGATTGATGATTTTTGTCTTGGACTTTCAGTGATTGATTTGGACCTATCATAGGTTTTCAAATGCTTTTAAGCTCGTGCTTTGCAACAATTTGCCATGAGTCATCAAAGACCAAGGGCTCCCGCCTTATGTCATCAATTTTCCTTCTTTGAGGGTACAGTACAATTTTCCTTCTTTGTTTCTTATGCAATATAGTAGGACTTGTGGAGGTTCTTTGAATGATACATCCTAAAACCTAAATTTTCAGCTTCGGCACTGTAGGAACACTGTTTTTCAAACAAAAATCTCTCTTCCCAATAAATGTTCCCAAGTGCAGTCCGAGTATTGAATTTCAAGCCCCCAGGCTGCAGCCATATAAGGTGATGATGATTTGGCTGGTTAATGCAATGAAGATATCACCCAGCTTGAAGTTCTTGCTGGGCTTTGCATGCATTTTGCAATTGATACGGTTTTTTTGTAGCACATTTTTATGTGTACAAAACTTGACCGTATATTCAATTTAAACTTGGGGCTAGACCTACCTGCTTCTAATGTTTTTATGAGTAATTTTTTTGATACAGTTTTCTAAGTAAGGGCACAAAACTTGACCATGGTCAGACCTACCTGGTTTTGATGCAAGTGCACAAAACTTGACCATGGTCAGACCTACCTGGTTTTGATGCAAGTGCACAAAACTTGACGTTATTAAATTTATAGGTACAGAGGGCCAGACCTACTTGTATCAGACCTACCTGGTTTTGATGCAAGTGCACAAAACTTGACGTTATTAAATTTATAGGTACAGAGGGCCAGACCTACTTGTATCAAAAAAATTAATAATTAATAATAGAAACTTCCACGTGCCTCGTGTCTTGATTCTATGAAAAGCTGTAAAAGTTCAAACACGTACTGTGTAATTATAAGCATTATTATTGTTATTTTACACGTTGAAAAATACAAAATAAATAATAATGGAAAAAAGAAGAAGAAAAAAGAAACTTTATAATTGACCTGACACCTGACTGTCTGGCGTCTATTATGAGAGTCTCTTAAATAAACACTATGGTGGAAGAGCTCCTACAGGAGAATCTTGAATCTTTACGTAGGTAGGTAAAACGCTTAAAAAAGTAAAAAGATCCCCCTTCTTTGCACGAAATATTGGGTATTATGAGGCGTCTATTATGAGAGTCTCTTAAATAAACATTATGGTGGAAGATGGTTCTTTGCACGAAATATTGGGTATTATGGCTGTATCAATTATGACTGTCACTGTGTACTTGTGTAGGTATGACAATGGTAAAATTTCCAATTGACCAATTATTACAAAAATGAAGTCAAGTGGTGTCATCTCTTAAATAAACATTATGGTGGAAGATGGTTCTTTGCACGAAATATTGGGTATTATGGCTGTATCAATTCTGACTGTCACTGTGTAGGTACTTGTGTAGGTATGACAATGGTAAAATTTTCTATTGACTAATTATTACAAAACTTCAAGTCAAGTGTCCTCATTAAATTTCATGAGTCAAATAAGCTTTTAACAAATTTCATTTTAATTGCCATTTCTTGTCTTTCGGATGACGAACCGAAAAACGTAAAAGGCAGAAGTATTATGGCTGTATCAATTATGACTGTCACTGTGTACTTGTGTAGGTATGACAATGGTAAAATTTCCAATTGACCAATTATTACAAAACTTGAAGTCAAGTAGTGTCTTCCTTAAATTTCATGAGTCAAATAAGCTTTTAACAAATTTTATTTTAATTGCCATTTCTTGTCTTTCGGATGACGAACCGAAAAACGTAAAAGGCAGAAGGTGATGAGTGATGAGATAACTTATCAACTAACTTACGAAGACATTAGTCCGTCCAGATACCAACCACGCTGGACCTAGCTCAACTTCCGTGTATCGGAAAACAGGTGCATCATCGCTCAGCTCAGTCCTTAAAGCGTTCAAATTTCAAAGTAATTCGACTTCAAAATGACTCCAATATCATATTCTGGAAAAGGGGTGACTAATAGTTTATTAAAATTCTGAACACTTTGATCTCAATAGGAATAAAGGCTCTTACCTCCCCTGATTTCCCGAGACTTCAAAGAGGAAATCACGTCCCACTTATTTCATATCCTTATCATTTCGTTAGGGAAACATCAAAGAGGGGAAAACGGCAGAAAAAGGGGTCTTTAAATATCTCTAAAGCTTCTTTTGGAGAAGAGTTTGGAAGGGTTGAAAAGTGCCTTTGAAAGCGACTTTTCCGACCCCTTTTCGACTTTTCTTCTCGGACCCTTACCCCTTTCTTGAGACCAATTATGGGTAAGCTTTTCAAAGTCTTTCGAGAGACATTTGAGTAGCTAGGTCTGATGGTACGTTGGAGACTGATTTCTTTTGAGTCCTAAGTCCTAAATTCTTTGAACCTTTTGACAGATGTCAAAGAAAATTAGGAACGTTGATTTTTCCTCTTCCCAATTTACTTCCTTGGCCGAGTAGGTGTCCTGAATACGGCCCTGATGGTAAATGTCGCACGAGGCACCCTAAAAAGATGAGCGATTTTTTTTCTACTTTCCCGGCTCAGCTCAGTCCTTAAAGCGTTCAAATTTCAAAGTAATTCGACTTCAAAATGACTCCAATATCATATTCTGGAAAAGGGGTGACTAGTTTATTAAAATTCTGAACACTTTGATCTCAATAGGAATAAAGGCTATTACCTCCCCTGATTTGCCGAGACTTCAAAGAGGAAATCACGTCCCACTTATTTCATATCCTTATCACTTCGTTAGGGAAACATCAAAGAGGGGAAAACGGCAGAAAAAGGGGTCTTTAAATATCTCTAAAGCTCCTTTTGGAGAAGAGTTTGGAAGGGTTGAAAAGTGCCTTTGAAAGCGACTTTTCCGACCCCTTTTCGACTTTTCTTCGCGGACCCTTACCCCTTTCTTGAGACCAATGCCTTTGAAAGCGACTTTTCCGACCCCTTTTCGACTTTTCTTCTCGGACCCTTACCCCTTTCTTGAGACCAATTATGGGTAAGCTTTTTAAAGTCTTTTGAGAGACATTTGAGTGGCTAGGTCTGATGGTACGTTGGAGACTGATTTCTTTTGAGTGCTAAAATTCTTTGAATCTTTTGACAGACATTTCAAAGAAAATTAGGAACGTTGATTTTTCCTCTTCCCAATTTACTTCCTTGGCCGAGTAGGTATCCTGAATAACGGCCCTGATGGTAAATGTCGCACAAGGCACCCTAAAAAGATGAGCGATTTTTTTTTTCTACTTTCCCGAGTTCGGCAGTTATATCTAGCACTTAATATAATAACTGTGTAAAATTAACTTTGACTGACAACTTACCCAAATTTTATGTAAACTTCGAGTGGGAAGAAGGATTTCCTGGAAGAGGCAGATAAATCTGGAAGAGAACTGAGGTTTGGAGGAAAAATGAGTAGGTTGTGGGTGCAGTATGAACATTTTTTTCGTGTAGGTGTCCCTTTGTGACAGATTCCTACCCACCCACACTTTTGCACGTTTTTAGAATGAAAGAATCTTGAACTTGAAAATATGTATTTTTTGTTGAAGCACTAAATTTAGCCTGTACCTACTTCTACTTAATAAGTACATTTGTTTTGTAGACTTTGCGTTCAATCCAAAGGATTCTTGTAAAAATGCTCCATTTCCCGATAGAGCACGGAAGTTTAGCAACGTTAAGCGTGGTTAGTACCTGGATAGGTGACCATCTGGGTAATCGCATGCTGCTGGCTTCTCCCGACACTTAGGCTGGATGAGGTTGTGCGTAGACGGGTAGCTTGTCGCTGAAAGGTGGGTGAAACCCCCGTCACTAAATCTTATATTATAAAATCAATCCATCCATATAAAATCCATCAATCTACCACGAAAAGATTCATTCACATTTCACTCACTGATCGCTCTATCTCCTGAACCACAACACATAGAAAGCTGAAATTTGGTAGGAATATTCCTTTTATGGTCTAGGTGTGCAATAAGAAAGGATAGTCCTTAACAGTTATACGGTGACGTTAAACCCCTTTCAAACGAAGGACTTTGGTTGAACCTAAATGTAGGTCGTGTCGCGTCGGTTATGAAATGACCCATTCAATTTTGACAACTGTTTCTTCCCTGTCTTATCTAATAAAGCCCTGTTTCTTTTGTCTTTCAACTAATCAAGCCCTGTTTCTTTTGTCTTTCAACTAATCAAGCCCTGTTTTTCTGTAACTTTAACTAATCAAACCTGAAACATCCCCGTCCCTTCTTCACAACCAACTCCTTGCACCTTCTCAATTTTCCAATTCAAAACCGATTCAATTTGCACGCCTATTTCTCATCTGCCTCATCTAATATCATGATCAGTTTCTTTTTTCTTTCATCTAATAAAGTTCTGTTTTCTTTTCTGTTTTTTTCCAGTCCGAGTAACACGGCCCTGTCTTCAATGGAACAGGTCAAGGCCTACCTTCAAACCCAGGGCACCTGCAAGTGTGGCCTGGAGTGTCCTCTACAATGTGATAGTGTGTTTAGTTTCGACGCCAAGGTAAGTGACATCTTGAACTTTTACCTAAAATCAGTCATTTTCCTTTCAAAAACTGAAACGATTTCCCTTCTTTAAGATGGCGCGCCATCTTAGATTTCCAATGATATCACAGGTCACAGGCGCTACTACGCCAAAAAGGGAAATGAGCTTGAGAGGAGGGGAAATCGGCTCAGTTTGCGGAAGGAAAAACAACTCTTTTAATTTAATTAGAATATCCCCTAGATTAAAGGCAAGGACCACAATCAGAGTTGAAACTTGGTTTAAGTTTAACTCTTGCATTGAACAATCTGATTGGCTGATTCCAGGGTTCAAGTAGCAACATGTATCCTCAGTGAGGAAGGTTTCATTTGAAATAATGGTCTGGTCTTTGAAGATGCATGCTACGTATCATCTTGCGACTTGCTACTTGCGACGTGTTACCTCAGTGTGAAAGCCGCCTTAACTTCTAGTGCTCATTTTCTAAATTTTCTTAATTTTGTCTGTTAATAATACGCACGTTATAGGTAAAGTACGTGTCTGTAAAGCAGTATTTTTCTTGGCCTCTAGATATTAGAAAACTCCTAAAAGGGGTGGGGTATCGTTTAGCTCCGAGGTACCGTTTTGCCCTGTGTTCCCCTATGCAACTCTCGGCCATCTTACTACGGAATGTTTGAAGTTCTAATTGCTACAAGAGAAGTAGGAAGACGGTAAAATGTAGAAAATTTACATTAAATCACATTTTACATTGCGACGCTGAATGATTGGAGGTAAAGATAGAGGTATGATAGCATGAATCAGTAGAGAATGTTGGTAAATGAGTAGATACTGGCCTGGTGACCACATGACCAAATATCTACTGATTTACAGGTTACAGGATTGGTTCAATTTACCAAAGTCGAGGCCAAGCCTAACTTAACCCAAAGCTGAAAATTCAACTAAACCCAAGTTTTGCTCTCTCATAACTTGGTTAGGAACCGTAAAGGCTGTTGTTTCATGTTTTGAATTTTTGTTCGGTAATGGACTAGAGATAACCAAAGTGAGCCGAATTTTACCATTGAAAACAGAACCAAGCTTTCGGCCAAGCCAAAACAAATATCAATTATCATGAGCCACACTTTGAAATGAAACGAATTTGATCCAAGTAACTATTGAAACTTGGAACTAAATCCGTTCAGTCAACAAGTTATCAAAATTTAATTCCCATTTCAAAACCCATCACCCAATTTTAGCCCCGAGAGCGCGCCACTGAAGTACATGAACCATCAGAGCCTGCTGTGTGTGACCTTGACAACTAATGGACGACCTTGAGGATTTCAAATTACAGCATGGCGTATTTGTGTACGCATGGCTAATGCCTATTAACTATGTTTCCTACCAGATACCATCATCATACCTACTATTTGCTGTGGAACCTCTATTACTCTATCCCAGCGATTCCCAACCGGGGGTGAACAAAAGTAATTTTGAATGGTGGACAAAAGTAATTTTGAATTTTAACTGCTCATCAGTCCAAAAATAGTACTGAATTTTGACTTCAAGGTACCTACTGATTACTGAAATATTGAATGTTTTCAAAAGGTACTGAGTGTGTTTGGAATTCAGTAGTAATGGTACACATCAACCTAGGTATGCGTACCCCCAGTAGGTACTGATTATGATCTTGGCGGGGGTAAAAAAGGTTGTGAACCACTGCTATATCCACATCTATTGTATAGTATTATAGGTATAGGCGGTTAGGTGGTTGTGGCTGTGGATTTAATGAATTAGGTATGAAGAAGCTATGCAGAGTGCATAACTTGAGTAACTAAGAATATAGGGTGACTTAGTAACTAAGTTCACTAAGTTGTTAATATTCGGACTTCCTAACACATCATTTCATTTGAAATCTGGAAGTTACCTACCTACTTTCAAATTTTCTAGTTCATCCTATTTCTTTGGCCAAAAATTTATCTTGATCTGGATTGGTGGGGATAAAAAATGCAAATAACACCCAAGTAGGCGTCTGTTCAGCTCGGATTTTCCCCCATTATTTAGCTCTGTGTGTATTCCTAGATTCCATTGGGAAGGAACCATTGCGAACGGGCCAATTTTTCTCAGAAAGATGGGTGTAAATTATCCGTCTGAACCCCCGATGTTTGAACTTCGATTGATACCACCCTAATAAACTCCACAGAACACACAGTTGGTTAGCGTGTGAGTGGTCAGCTAGTCAGACTATTTGGTATGCGTACCCCCAGTACTGATTATGATCTTGGCGGGGGTACGTGAGATTAAATCCGGGTACCCAAGGGGTACGCAGGTGAAAAAAAGGTTGTGAACCACTGCAATATCCACATCTATTGTATAGTATTATAGGTATAGGCGGTTAGGTGGTTGTGGCTGTGGATTTAATGAATTAGGTATGAAGAAGCTATGCAGAGTGCATAACTTGAGTAACTAAGATATAGGGTAGGCCAAGAAACTAAGTTGTTAATATTTGGACTTCCTAACACATCATTTCATTTGAAATCTGGAAGTTACCTACTTTCAATTTTTCTAGTTCATCCTATTTCTTTGGCCAAAAATTTATCTATTGATCTGGAATGGTGGGGATAAAAAATGTAAGGTGTCTGTTTAGCTCGGATTTTTCCCCATTATTTAGCTGTGTGTGTATTCCTAGATTCCATCGGGAAGGAACCATTGCGAACGGGCCAATTTTTCTCAGAAAGATGGGTATAAATTATCCATCTGAGCAGACTATTCTGTAGCTACTGTGGTCTTTTGATTTAATTAAGTAATATTCATCGCCACAAATTGATTCTCTCGACACCATTAGATAGGAACCCACAAGATGGGCTGGTTCGGATGGGATCTTGATGGGAAATGGGCTATTGGGGCTAATTAGGAAGGCCAAGATTACCGAGCACACCTAGCGTAATTTATTCTGGTAGAGATGACTGGGGTAGAGGTATCAGTCTTGTTCGCCATTCAAAAGGTCCCGGGTTCGATTCCCACAGTCACACCTACGGTCGGAATTCTGGTAGACACGGCAGAAAGTCTGGTATGCCCCCCACTCACGGTGTTTGAACGTCGATTGATACCACCCTAATAAACTCCACAGAACACACAGTTGGTTAGCGTGTGAGTGGTCAGCTAGTCAGACTATTCCGTAGCTACTGTGGTCTTTTGATTTAATTAAGTAATATTCATCGCCACAAATTGATTCTCGACACACCATTAGATAGGAACCCACAAGATGGGCTGGTTCGGATGGGGAGCTTGATGGGAAATGGGCTATTGGGGCTAATTAGGAAGGCCAAGATTACCGAGCTCACCTAGCGTAGTTTATTCTGGTAAAGATGACAGGGGTAGAGGTATCAGTATTGTTCACCATTCAAAAGGTCCCGGGTTCGATTCCCACAGTCACACTTACGGTCGGAATTCTGGTAGACATGGCAGAAACTCTGGTATGCCCCCCACTCACGTTCAGACAGTCTGTCATATCAGAATGTGTGTGGCGTAAAAAGCTCGAGACCTAGGATTCTCAGATGGTCTGACAGATCTAGGTCTCTATAGTTTTCAATGGTAACACTTGGACTTTTAGGAGTCCCATTCTACGTAGAAATTCTATGATAGAATACCTAACGTAGATGAATTCATACTTGGAAAGAACGGTAGGATATAGGCCAAACTCAATGAGAGGAAAGCTGACACCGTGCCGGAAGTATAAAGGAAAATAAATGCAATATGCAACCCTCATAGGCAAGGGGTAGTTATGCAACCAGGAAGGGCATTTGAAGGTATTCTGTGCAATATCTCTTGCATTTTACGAAACTGTGGTTAAAGTCAGTTTTGTGCAAAACATGCGGTTACTGATCAATGTGATCATATCATCGGAAATTCTGAAAAAAATAATTTCGCCCTTTGTTATCCTGCCTTGGTGGTGCAGTGGTCAAGACGCTCGCCTGGTAATCAGGCCTCAATCCCAGCCGAGGTATGGAATTTTGTCCTCAACATGGTAACCCAGCAGTAGGCTCTACCTTCTATCTGACAGTCTAAATAAAACACTACTTATGCTTAGCTTAGTTTTAGTGTGCTCAAATTCCAAAGGGGGTTAAAGGGACTCTTTAGTCCTATTCGAGCAGTAAAAATAAGCACTTTTCTTTGTTATTTCTTGAATTTTACCATCGGCACCGAGGCATGAAAGAGTGTCAGAAGATACCTGTAAACAATTTATTGACCGAACGATAGGGAGGTCCATGTTTTAACTCGACACTTTGCACTTGGTTTAGATGTTTGTTTGTTTATTTGTTTGTTTGTTTATTT
>NW_007381100.1:14021-15657 GCF_000475195.1 Diaphorina citri | reverse complement strand
ATTCAGGTCTAGTATTGTATATGCTGAACTGTATAGTATAAGATGCATTTCTTGGAGGTTGTCTATTGTAGTGACTTTTCTCTGTAGAATATCGTTTAGTTGTTTGATGTTTTTTATACTCTTTTGGTTTATGATGAGCTTGGGAAGATGTGGTCTTGTGTTTGGTTCTGTATCCTTAAATTGCTCTATTGTTTTTTCTAGCTGTGATTGTATTGGGCATGTTGTTATTGTATCGTTTTCTTCTATATTTTCTTCAGCATTTGTTTGTATGGTGTGTGTTGATTGTGAGTTTTCGTTTTGTAGATCTTGGTTTGGTTGATCTATGGTGGTATTTGCTGTGTTGGTTGTTGTTGCTGTTGCCGCCACCACTGCTGTTGCTTCTGTTGTTGATGATATGTGATGAGTGTTGAGTCCTAATATAGCTGCTGCTTCTTTTTTTAGTTTGATTAGTGTACTTTCATCTATTTTGTTCTTTGTTATTAAGATTCTTCTTTGATCTGCTAGTCTTTGTTCCGTGATGATATCAGCGTATTCAGGATAGCGGTTTATGAATTCTTCATATTGTAGTTTTTTCCGGTATGGGTCGTCATTGGATTCTAGTTTTGAGGCAAGGTAATAGCATAGCATGATGTCTTCGTTCATTTTGCTTGTCCATTGCATACGTTGCCTCGGTTTTCCTGTCTTGGTGGTTGCCGGTTGACTGTCCGGCAAAACACGTTCGTCAGGTTCATTTTGAGTTCCATGTCTTGTGGGCCTTTCTCGCAGAGTGATGCCACTTGCTCCATCATTGGTCTCTGCTGAGGGCATATCATCTTGACGGCTCCGACGAGTACCTGCCCTAGTAACTCTACCGCCTTGGTTATTTCTGTTAGGTACTTCTGGTTGCACTTTTGTAAATGAAAAGGTTGCAGAATAAGCTTCTGCGTGCATAGGCTCCGACTCCTTATTGGACAGCCGCCCATTCTGGGTACAGACACTGACCATAAACCGCCCATTCTGGGTACAGACATTTATGGATTTCTTTTGCTAATTTTGGTTCACTCCAGGTATTTAATTTCCCTGGTATCCAATATATCTATTGGACGTCCCTCTATCCACCACCTGAGGAAGCGCCTGGTAGGAGATTAGCAACTCCCGCAGGTATTATTATTATTATTATTATTATATTATTATTATTATTATCTTATTATTATTATTATTATGGTATCTATTATTATTATTATTATTATCTTTACTTTATCATATTATTATTTATTATAGCGTGTATTGTACGTATATTATTATTATTATATTATTATATGTCTCCTACCGTCGAGCGCGAGAGAGAGACTTTTAGAAGATAGAATATAATCTGCTTCATTCTGCCAGAACTGAGACTGCAAAAGTCCCTGTTACTCCCCGCAGTCTAAACAAGGTCTTATAAATTTCAGTAGGTATAGCCTTCCTAATTTGTCTGTTAATGCTATGTTATCTATGCAGTGCAGGGCCGTGTAGTGCCGGAGAGTTGCCGTCGGTCTACCTCTTACTCGGGGGACGGCGGGGCGGACAGCAGTCCAAAGAGCGGTCACGCTACCGCGAGGGATGGCCGTCCAAGATGATTGTCCAGGAGTAAGGGAGAATAATGAACCGCGCGGAG
>NW_007381100.1:0-10488 GCF_000475195.1 Diaphorina citri | reverse complement strand
CTGTGAATATGAGATGAACCTTTTTTGAACTCTGTCCAGCATGTTCTCGTGATTCTGATAACAAGGTGACCAAACGATGCAAGCGTATTCCAACAAAATCTGGTGTGAACATCACACGACTTTCTATTACATTAAGTCGGACAGTTCTAAAAGTTTCACCATTCGATTCCGCGTGAAAAATCACATGGGATCAACTATTCACTTGCTTATTTGGTAACGGTTCACAAATAAAAGGGAAATTTGTCGACACAAGGAAGTATCGAACCCGCAACTTCTCAACCGTAAGTCAGACAGTACTGAAAGTAGCACCATTCGATTCGGCGTGAAAAATCACATTGATTAGAATATTCACATCTGAATGACCAAATGTTTTCGATGTCTCTTACCGTTTTTACGAAATAAGGGTTAAGCAACAATGACTTTGGTAAAAATCAGGATGGGTGACAATCCGATTTTTACCAAATTGTTACAGTCGCGTCCTTGGACCATACCGGGATAGCATACCAAATTTCATCGCTTTACGACAAACCCTTCTTGAGATATTTTGTTCACAACCTTTTCAACATATTCCACGAAATGGGTTAAGCAACAATTACTTTGGTTAATATCTGGATGGGTGATTATCCGATTTTTACCAAATTGTTACAGTCGCGTCCTTGGACCATACCGCAATAATAATAATAATAATAATAATAATAATAATAATACCGTAAGTAATAATAATAATAATAATAATAATAATAATAATAAAACTTAATAAAAAAAAATCTGGTGTGAACAGTGAACATCACACGACTTTCCTTAACCTATTGAATGAGGCTTATTTGGGTGTTATTCTATTGTAACTTTTACAATATCTCTAACCGTTTACTCAGTATAGCTGAAAACCGTCAAAAACGGTCAAAACACCACCCACCTTGTCACATTTGACAGCTATATACCAAATTTGAAGTCTCTATCTTTTATTACCGTTCTCAAGATATTTTGTTGACCCATATTTGACAGCTATATACCAAATTTGAAGTCTCTATCTTTTATTACCGTTCTCAAGATATTTTGTTGACCCATATACACACACACACACACGGACCAATGGCTGAAACTTTGGATTTAGGTTCTAGGGACCTCAAAACGTGTTTTAGCAATAAAAACTGACCATCGATACTCTCTCCAACTCACACACTTTGACTGATACGAATCTTGGGTCTCTCACACCCAAGAGCTCCCAGAATAGGCTTACCAGACGTCCGCTTCTCGGCGGACATGTCCTCCTTTTTATACGTTTGTCCTCCGTCCGCCCGCCTTTTTAAAATATAGAAAAATGTCCGCCTTTTTGAAGTTTCGACCTCATAAACCTAAATTACGTAATATATCGTTTTCCGTTGAGAAGAGGACGTCCGGACTCGAACTTTTAAAAAGCATAATATTTTATGCAATTTTTGTGCAATTAAGTCCATGTACAATGCACGTACATTCAGTAGGTACATATAGGTAGATATAAATAGGTGGTAGGTACCTAATGTAGCTACACTGTACAATCTGTACATAGATAAAAAAAAAAAAAAAAAAATCTGGCGTGAACATCACACGACTTTCTATTACATTAAACTTCTCAACTGTAAGTCGGACAGTTCTAAAAGTAGCACCATTCGATTCCGCGTGAAAAATCACATGGGATCAACTATTCACTTGCTTATTTGGTAACGATTCACGAATAAAAGGGAAATTTGTCGACACAGGGAAGTATCGAACCCGCAACTTCTCAACCGTAAGTCAAACAGTACTAAAAGTAGCACCATTCGATTCGGCGTAAAAAATCACATTGATTAGAATATTCACATCCAAATGACCAAATGTTTTCGATGTCTCTTACCGTTTATACGAAATAAGGGTCAAGCAACAATGACTTTGGTTAATACCAGGATGGGTGACTATCCGATTTTTACCAAACTGTTACAGTCGCGTCCTTGGACCATACCGGGATAGCATACCAAATTTCATTTCTCTACGACAAACCGTTCTTGAGATATTTTGTTCACAACATTTTCAACATTTTCCACGAAATGAGGGTTAAGCAACAAATACTTTGGTTAATATCTGGATGGGTGATTATCCAATTTTTACCAAATTGTTACAGTCGCTTCCTTGGACCATACCGGGATAGCATACCAAATTTCATCGCTCTAGGACAAACCGTTCTTGAGATATTCTGTTCACAACTTTCTACTTTTTCCCATTTAAACCTGTAGTACGTACATACATACATACATACATACATATAATAACAAGTTGTACCTTTATTTTGTTTCATATGTTTGGAAAATTCTCTGGGTGGGCAAAATGGACAGGGGTGTCCATTTTGCCTACCATGTTCGGGCAAAACGGTTTTTTGTAGAGGTCTAGGAGATGGCGTTTTATAACAGAAATGGAATGTTTAGACGTGAGCAAGTGCTACCACATGAAAGAAATGTTAGTGTGCTACCATATGAAACCTCAAAGGGTTCAAAAACGTATGCTATAAAAAATACAAAAATCAATTTCCCTTAAGGTGTCCGTTTTGCCCACCCTTCCCCTATAGCTCCGCTATACTGTAGTAATAGAAAGTAAAAATTATAGAAATGTCAGAATTAGTACAGGAGGCTCTTAGTAGATATGTAATGCTGTGATATCCACAAAAATTGTGAAGAAGCTCTCAGCTTCACCACAAATAAATCATGATTTAGATTTTTTTTTTTTTAGATAGATTTTTTTTTTCTTTTGGAAAAAATCACGTACCTACATATTTCACGAAAAATTTTACTAGATTTTTTTCTTAATCTTTCTGGGACCTCCCTCAGATAGCTGATTAATGTCTCTTGAAAGCAAACTATATGATCTGTGCTATGGTGAACATTTTAAGACAAAATAAAGCAATTTTCTAACATTAAATTTATCGCTCTTGCAAGTTGAAAGTGTCCATAGGTGCAGCACCTACCCTACATTACTAACTCTCCTTCCTATAGGATAAGGAGAGTAAAAAGTCGGGCTTGTTGATTTATTTTAGTTTAATTAACACTTCTCTACGACCAACTTCTTCTTTTGAGTACTTCTTCTTCTTCTTCTTCTTCTTCTTCTTCTTCTTCTTCTTCTTCTTCTTCTTCTTCTTCTTCTTCTTCTTCTTCTTGCTTCTTCTTCTTCTTCTTCTTCTTCTTCTTCTTCTTCTTCTTCTTCTTCTTCTTCTTCTTCTTCTTCTTCTTCTTCTCCTTCTTCTTCTTCTTCTTCTTCTTCTTCTTCTCCTTCTTCTTCTTCTTCCTCTTCTTCTTCTTTGCCTTTTCCCGTGTACAGACGGGGTCGGCGTTTTTTCGTCAGCCTTTCAATCAACGCTAACTAGGGTGATTGCTCTGCGCTAACATTTGGTTTTGGCTACAAATTTTACGAGTGGATGCCCTTCGCAATTAACCTTTGCTATATCTTTACCAAGGGGAATTCAGACTGGTATAGTCGATGTTTAAAGTCCCCCTGCCAGACTAAGCTGGTCTACTTCCTGATTAACGTCCCCAAGCCAGACATACTTCTCTACGACCAACACAAAAGTCCGATTTGCTTATTCAATTAAGTTTAATTATCTAGGTACGACAAACACAGCCTGAGTTTTCCAATTTTTAAATTCAGCTATTTGACTGTATTATTACACGATGTAAATGTAGGTACCTAATTTTACCAAAGATAATTACTCCATTTAGCCTAAATCGAGGGATTCTTAGAAACACATAATTATACTTATGATTTTAATATTTATTGATCTTTTACAGGGGTTCAAAGATCCTGTATATCGCAAAAGACGTTTCCGACAGTCCTTCTTACATATCTTGGGAATGAGAGAAGAGAGAATATATCCTTTCAGGTTTTTCCCAGGTAGGCATACCTAGGTAATTTATTTTGATACAGGGCTTTTCAAACCTAAAAAATCTGGTGTGGACATCACACGACTTTCCTCATCCTATTGAATGATGCTTATTTTGGATGTTCTTGTTCTTATAGCCAAACTTTGACAATATCTCTAACCGTTTAGTCGGTATAGCTGAAAACCACCAAAAAACGGTCAAAAACCGCCAAAAAGCGGTCAACATACTGCCAACCGCAGCACCTATCTCAACCAAACGTTTTGCGTTGCATCCTTGTCACATTTTTAAACTCCACACCAAGTAGCGCCAGTATGCAAGCACGCTTGCGGAGGAGCAGAAAGAAATGCGCAGAAACGTATGCGCACAAACACATAAATGTGTTGCCTTTGCTCGGGACATTTGATGTTCCCCCCTTTCTCCTCCTCCCTCCTCTGAATCATTCTACTCCTTTGCTATTCTTTCTCCTTCTATTTGTCCTCTTCCTTCCTGTCCTTCTCTTCTTCCTCCTCCTCTATTTCTTCTCCTTCTCTTTCATATTCTCCTCTTCTGTCTGGAATTTAGGAGAAATTCTCTAGCACATTCCAGGTGCTTCCTCACTCCCTCGGGGAGCTATAAATTGAGAGTAGGTACCTACCCGTCAGTTAGTCTGTTTGTGCGATTAGAAAGCGATAGTTTGTGCGATAAGTCCGCTGTTGTTGTTATTGTTGTGTTTCTCTCAGCTGTTTTCCTCTTGTAAATGCCCGCCAGTAGGGGGTCCCAAGAATACGTAAGATCTACCAGAGTGTTGTTGTTATTGTTGTGTTTCTCTCAGCTGTTTTCCTCTTGTAAATGCCCGCCAGTAGGGGGTCCCAAGAATACGTAAGATCTACCTACCCTGAGCCATTGTCAGTGTTTTTCTGGCGCACCCTGTAGAACGATAGATGGATACCTACCTAATTGATAATTTCTTAAACATGAAAATTATCAGGATACTGGTTCAAAATGTCTTCCTGTAATTTTTCAGGACAGCGAATATGAAATTCTTGTAGATGTGGACTGTGATGCCAAGAGAATGGATCAACTTATGAGTCTGCTAAATAGATGGATACCTACCTAATTGATAATTTCTTAAACATGAAAATTATCAGGATACTGGTTCAAAATGTCTTTCTGTAATTTTTCAGGACAGCGAATATGAAATTCTTGTAGATGTGGACTGTGATGCCAAGAGAATGGATCAACTTATGAGTCTGCTAAAGCGTGAAGTAGCGGCTATTAACTTACAAACCTATGAATCAGGAGGTGATCTACCTCCACCAACACCACTCAGTGCAACAACCAGCTTTGGTATTCTCTATATATTTATATTATAATATTATACAGTGTGAACATTTTATGCACCTCGGTGAACGGATATTTTTTAAAACGTCGATTTTTAGGAAATTATTGAAAAAATTGAGTGACGAGGTACCTATACTGCGCAATAATAGAGTGGAAAAGCAACATGATAAATTCTTTTTGAAAGTTACTAGCTACCTATGTAATATTATTTATTCTTTCCCATTTTTTGACCTGTTTTTGCGCCAGTTTCAGAGGACCACCCGGATATAAAAATTTTAATCCTATTTATTTGGGACGAATAAGGTTATGAAGAAGTATTTGGATTTAGGCTCTAGGGACCTCAAAACGTGTTTTGGCACTAAAAACTGACCATCGAAATTTTGACCCGATTACATTACTTTCCTAACTTTCCTTCCTTTAGGATAAGGAAAGTAAAAAGAACTTAGGGGATCTTGGAGTAATATCCGAGAATTCGAAATCATCCGATTTGGGTCCCAAAAGAAATAGAAAGTAAAAAGGTTACCCTTCCGACTTGCGCCGGAGTTATGGCCTATTCAAATTTTCATGTTTTCCCGCCAATAGGGGAGACACAAAAATGGGAAATTCATATTGATTGGTTCTTTGTACTTCAAATAGGTTCCACTAATGATCCATGTTTAAATTCAGTCCAAAAATAAACTTTTGAAACATTAATTTTTTGCGCCAGTTTCAGAGGACCACCCGGATATAAAAATTTTAATCCTATTTATTTGGGACGAATAAGGTTATGAAGAAGTAAAAAAAAGTTAACTCTCAAGCAATTCGAGATTTGAGATGAATCGTAATGTCCCCGAAAATCTTCATATTTCCTCTCAATGAGCTTTCAGATTTTTTTTTTTAATTGAATTAGGTACCTGTTATTATTTTTTATTTTAGATTTTGGGGACATGCCCTGGTTTCCCCGGAAGATTGGTGACTTGGATCGAGCCTGTCTTCCTTCTCTCTTCGATTTCGGGACGATAAGACCATAGAAGTTACAGTTCCCTCTGTCAAACCTCTTAAAAAAAAAAAAATCAGCTCTGGAGGCCATGAGGGCCGAAAATCTAAATTGCATTTTTACTTTCTATTACTACAGTATAGCAAGCTATACTAGTAATCAAAATTGGGAAATGTTTGGAAATATCCGTTTTGGGATCCCCTGATGTCAAAAAAGTGGTTTTTAGCCCATGGTTTAAATAGGAAATGGTGGTATACAAAATATCTCCTTTCCTACTTAGTTTTCCTCTCTTCTTCCTAGGTAATCTTAGGTATATTATAAAATCAAGATTCTTTCACTCATTCACATTTCACAGTTCACATTTCATATTCACACACTGATCGCTCTGTCTCCTGAACCACAACACCTAGTTATCTATAATATATAAGTAAAATTGTAGATTTGTCTGTACATTGCTTAGAATCGTGAAATTTTTAGTTCTTCTTACTCCTTATGCATTCACGATTCCAAAAATCACATTAGAAAAATTTCTGTCTGTCTATATGTCTGTCTGTTACGCTAAATAGACCTGGATGTGGATGTGTGTGGTGGGTCTGTGTGTGGTGGGTGTGTGGGTGTGTGTATGTGATGGGTGTGTGTGGTGGGTGGTGTGTGGTTGGTGTGTGATGAGTGTGTGTGTGATGGGTGTGGAGGGTGTGTGGGGGTGTGTTTGTGTGTGTGGAGGTTCCGTACAAAGGACGGGTCAACCACTAGTAATTAAATATTGTATAAATATTGTACTTACCTTACACCTATGTGTGTGTGTGGAGGTTCCGTACAAAGGACGGGTCAACCACTAGTAATTAAATATTGTATAAATATTGTACTTACCTTACACCTATGTACCTATGTTTGTCATAGTTGAAAATTAACCAAAATAAACTCTTATTATTATTTTATTACAGTGGACACCCTATTCCTAGAGTTCAGTATACTCCGGAAGAAGTAAAAACATGGTACGTATCCTACAGGCTGTCTTATGGAGGGTATCCACTGTACCAGGGGTTCCCAGGGGATGGAGTTTATTTTTTGTTTGGGTACAGAAAGTACATAATTACAATTACCAAAGTTAATTAATTCCATTTTTTTTTAAAAAAACCAAAAATCCAAGAGAGCACAAAAAAAAATGTCTCAGGAAAAAATTTCTTTTTAAAAAGCCGCCCCCCCGAAGTGAAATAGAAATCGGCCCAGAACCCGAATAGAGTGCCCCAAAACCCGAATAGAGTGCCCCAGAACCCAAATAGGGGGATGCTTGTAGATTGAGTACGAATAGACTATCTTTGGACAAGCAACCACACTAGTAGATCATTGATGGCCGAGGCCACAAGTGAGCGTATTTGGATTAACTTCGGATCAAGCAATCTGATTGGGGTTGATTTCAAAAAATTCCGCCCGGGGCGGATTTTATCCTGATGGGATAATGTTCGTTCTCGGAACGGCTGGCTTTTTCCTATCCTGTCTTCCTTCTCTCTTCGATTTCGGGACGATAAGACCATAGAAGTTACAGTTCCCTCTGTCAAACCTCTTAAAAAAAAAAAAAAATCAGCTCTGGAGGCCATGAGGGCCGAAAATCTAAATTGCATTTTTACTTTCTATTACTACAGTATAGCAAGCTATACTAGTAATCAAAATTGGGAAATGTTTGGAAATATCCGTTTTGGGATCCCCTGATGTCAAAAAAGTGGTTTTTAGCCCATGGTTTAAATAGGAAATGGTGGTATACAAAATATCTCAATGAAATTTGGTATGCTATCCCGGTATGGTCCAAGGACGCGACTAACAATTTGGTAAAAATCGGATAATCACCCATCCAGATATCAACCAAAGTCATTGTTTTTTAACCCTTATTTCGTGACAAAAAGGTGGTTTCTACAAAATAATTCAAGAACGGTTTGGAGCGATGAAATTTGGTATGATATACCGGTATGGTCGAAGGATGTATTTTTGTGTCTGAATCTATATTTATAAAAGACTTTTGATTTGAATAGGCCCACTAAGAACGGATTTTCCGAAACTCGTAGTGGTTTCCAAACTATGACCAAAAAACTACTAAAAATCGTTCATAATCAACGCACAGCCGGAACGGCTGGTCCGATTTTGATAAAACTTCAAGAATAGCTTCCTTTTAATTTGATTAGGCCCACTAAAAACGGATTTTCCGAAACTCGCAGTGGTTTCCAAAGTATGACCAAAAAACTACTAAAAATCGTTCATAATCAACGCACAGCCGAAACGGCTGGACCGATTTTGATGAAACTTCGAGAATAGCTTCCTTTTGATTTGAATAGGCCCACTAAGAACGGATTTTCCGAAACTCGCAGTGGTTTCCAAACTATGACCAAAAAACTACAAAAAATCGACCGATGGCCAAAACGGGTGGGTCAATTTGCATGAAGTTTGTAAGTAAGATAGTTGTCTTGCCTATTAGTAAGTAAAGGTATCCCAAAAACGGATTTTTCAAAACTCGCAGTGGTGCCCTTCCTCCTCTCTTCGATTTCGGGACGATAAGACCATAGCAGTTACAGTTCCCTCTGTCAAACCTCTTAAAAAAAAAAAGATAAAAGTATAATATGGTGCCAAAATAGTATGGTCAGGTAAAACGGTACAGTACGGTACGTTACGGTCAGGTAAGGTATGGTACGATACGGCACGGTTAGGATCAGTCAAGTACGGTTAGGTATAGTTAAGTACGGTACGATATGGTACCTACGGTCAGGTACAGTCAAGTACGGTCAGATACGGTACGTTCAGGTACGGTACGATACGACATAGTCAGGTACGGTCAAGTACGATACGGTACGGTGAGCTACAGTACGATACGGTACGGAACAGTCAGATACGATTAGGTACAGTCAAGTATAGTCAGGTGCAGTACGATAGTCGATACGGTTAGTTACGCTACAGTCACCTACAGCCATGCCTCTATGCATACGGCCATGCCTCAGCCACGCGCAAGCGGGCGGAGCCTACTTGTATTAATATAAATTTCCCATTTTTGGTGCTTCCCCTGTTGAAAATGAAAATTTGAGTAGGCAATTACTCCAGCCCTGCTTGATGGATCGAGTTCAAACTTGTTCTTTAAGATCTTTGATATGATGTATCACAAGTAGGGGGTTCTTATTTAACATTTTAAAGTTGTCCCCCCCTTGCCCCCCCCCCCTGAGGGTGTAGAATTTATAAGGCGACATAGGTCTGATTGAGACATAGGTATTGCACATGTACACATGCCTCATGCTTCATTTCATCAAATTCTAATCAACTGTTTAAGAAAATCAAAAATGCTTGAAAAACTGGAGAAGATCATCCACATACTTGAAGCTTAAAGCTCGAAAGGAACATGAAGCAATGGTCATAAGAAGAAAGAAGATCTATGAAAGAATTAATTGCCAATGACCTGAGCTGTTCCCTCCTCAGTCGACACAAACTTCAGCTATTCTGCTAAAGTTTTAGACGAGGAGGGTTCAGCTCAAAGTTTATTGAGCTCGAGATTGAATTGATCTGAACAATAAAATAAAAAAATCCTACCTACCTAACTACCTAAAATCCTACCTACTAGAAAAAAGTTTTTCCTTAAAAATAAAGAAAATAAAAAAATCCTACCTACCTACCTACCTAAAATCCTACCTACTAGAAAAAAGTTTTTCCTTAAAAATAAAGAAATACCTACGTCGTGTTTTAGGGTTTTACCGTATTTTAATCAATTTTCGAGTTTTCAGGGGTGGCAAGTGTTTTTTCAAACACCCTGTATCATTAGTAAAGAGTGGAAAGGTCGGAGTGAGAATTTTTCTTTTTCGATAGGATTCATATGTTATAGGTAATTATAATAATAAATTCTTCTTCTACATCTTTTCCCACTCAAGTTGGGTCGGCGTTTTTCGCCAGCCTCTTCCAGTCAGCCCTGTTCCCTGTTGTGCACTTCATTCCTCATTAGGTTTTTTTCCCGCAGGTCTTTAACTAGCAGTTTTTCCACCTCTTCTTCGGTCTACCCTTTCCCCTATTTCCATCTACTATCATCCTCTCAACTCTCTTTCCTACTATAGCTGATTAATGTCTCTTGAAAGCAAACTATATGATCTGTGCTATGGTGAACATTTTAAGACAAAATAAAGCAATTTTCTAACCCACCTCTTCTTCGGTCTACCCTTTCCCCTATTTCCATCTACTATCATCCTCTCAACTCTCTTTCCTACCTATAGGATAAAAAAAAAACCTAGGTAATCTTAGGTATATTATAAAATCAAGATTCTTTCACTCATTCACATTTCACAG
>NW_007381099.1:10482-16089 GCF_000475195.1 Diaphorina citri | reverse complement strand
CTTTGTGTTCCGGGAATTTTACCCCCCAGGGAAATTTTATTCAATTTGTGCCGGGTTGCACATCTTCTCTTCTCTGCCACTGCATATTATATAGTTTTCATAGTGTACGCTGCGCCTACATACTCTGATAGTTTGTATACCTACTCTGCGCCTTTATTCTGTACCAAGTTGCATACCCTTTATTTTACCAGGCGCGGTATCGACTCACGAAACTTACGGACTATGGGGGCTCCCAAAGAGAGAGAGAGAAAGATATTGAGAGGGACTCAGAAAAGAGAGAGAGAGAGTGAGTGAAGGAGAGCAAAATGGGAAGATAAAAGGAGACACAAATAAAGACGGAGAGGGGAGGGAAAATCCCCTCTAGTTAATGTTTTCAAAAGTAATTTACTCATGATAGATAGGTAGATAGGTACTAGGTAGGTAGGTAGATGTAGGTACCCTATAGTCTATTAACCCCCCCCCTCGACAAAATCCTGGATACGGACCTGACAACCCCCTCATGTGCATGTAAACCTATGTACATAATATGTATCCCTATGTAACTAATATGTACATATGTAAACCTATGTATATACCTACCATATGTATCCAAAATATGACTTCTCGTCTAGGGGTGGTGCTGAGCTGTAGCGAGAATAAAAGTTGCAATGTTGCATCATAAAATGGGGTCAATCCACAATGCACCAGGTCCCAAAGGAGCACTGACGTTGAGCAACGTTGTGTGTGGTTGGTATCTGGAAGGTTAAAAATTCTTGTTAAAGCTTTTAAGTCTTGTGGTAAAAATAATAATAGAAAGTAAAAGTAAAACCCGAGCTCGTTAAAATGGAACGAACAGAATTTACAATAGGAACAAAATAGAGGCATAGAGAATGAGAGGGAGAGAGAGGTAGTTAGGGAGGGAGGGAAGGAGAGTAAGAGAGAGAAAGAGTGGGGGAGAGGGAGGGAGGAAGAGAGAGAGAAAGAGTGAGAAATAGTGGGAGAAAGGGAGGCAGGAAGAGAGAGAGAGAGAGAAAGGTAGGTAGAGAGGAGAGGGTGGGAGAAGGAACAAGGAAGGGAGAAATATAAGGAGAGGGTGAGAGAGAGAAGGGAGTTTGGGAGATGGAACTGTTAAATTTCTAATTTAAATCACAAATGTGCCCGAAATAAAAGTGAGTTAGTGGAACTTGTATGACCAAATTGACAACTTTTTACCATACATCCCTACTCTCTCTCTCACTCTCTCTCTTTCTCTCTCTCTCCCTGTTCCTCTATCCCCTCTCTCTCACTCTCTCTCTCTCCTTCTCTCTCTCTCCCTGTTCCTCTATCCTCTCTCTCTCTTCATTCCTTTAAGTTCAGATTATTAAAGCAGAAAGGGAGGGAGGAGGAAGGAAGGAAAAAGAGAGGATACTTGGCATGTAAAAAACTCCCTACTCACATGTTAGTTATTTTTATATTTTATGTAATAGATTAGGTAGACATAATATTATTTACATGGGTATTACGGATGTTTTTATACTTATGATATGAAAAATATAGTATGTATGTACAATGTACATAAGTATGTATGAAGGTAATACCCGCCATTAAACATCCACCGAATATTAACAATTCCCGCCCGATGAATCAAACTTATTGAAACGTCAATACCGATGCATTGAGTGGCAAAAAATATTATAATATAAATAATAATAATAATGACTAATAATAAATACATTAATATATAATAATAATATAATAATAATAAATAATATAACATAATAATAATACATATATAATAATATAAATAATAAGTAATAATAATTAATAATAAATCGGGATGTCAAAAGGGAGAAATGAAAGGAGGGGACTGAAGAGAAGAGAGAGGCGCGAAGGAGGGGGAGGAAGAAAATAATTTGATGTATTCAGCTTATCCTTCTCTCTCCTTCTTTCGCTCTTCTCTCTCTCTGTCTCCTTTCCTCCTCATGACTTCTATTCTTTCTCTCTCCCTTTCATCCACCTCTCGTTCTCTCTCCCTCTCTCTTTTTCTCCCTCTCTTCTCTTATCCCTCTTCTCTCTCCTCTCTGTATCATGTCCTCTTTCTCTCCCTCCTTCCTCCTCGCCTCTCTACTCTTTTGAAAATTGCTCTTCAATCTGTCGAAAACACTTTTCCATTTGTGCGTCATAGGTACGTGGAACCAAAAAAAAAATATTAATATTTTTCAATTCATTGAAACCATATATAACCTAAAAAAACACCTCAACCCCTTTTTCTCCTCCTCTTTCGCTCTTCCCCTTCTTTCTCCTTTCCGACGGAGGGTTAAATTAGCATAGAACCCTATGGAGAGAGAGATAAAGAGGAGGAGGGAGAAGGGGAGAAAGAGGATAAAAAGGAACGAGATACTTGCGGCTACATTTTTTGAATTGAAATTTGTGATTGCGTTTAGAAGAGCTTTTTCCCTCTCCTAAATTTTCTTCTCTCTCTCTCTTCCTCCGTTCCCCCTCCTTCACCTTCCTTCTCTTCCTCCTCTCCTTCTTTTCCTCCATATCCAATTTTTCAATGTAATGCATTCAGTCTGTTATTTTGCATCCAATCATTCGGATCGTATAATTTCCCGTAGCCCTCAAATTCGATGAAATTCCCTCCGGTTTTTTTTTTTTTTTTTTTTTTTCAATTTATGTTGTGTGCACTGTGCAATAGTGCATTTGCTTTAGGGCAGTCTACAGTACTGTTATTGAGAGAGAGAGAGAAAGAGAGGAGAGGGAGAGACGTAACTTTTTTACCGTTGCAAATGGAATTTAGATTTTTTTTACATATTGGAATATTGCAGGAATGAATTCACTTCATTCAGTCTACAACTTTTCAATAATATCATCTACAATTTTACAATTTATCTCGTGAGGGGTGGTCCCTAGATCGATTCCCGCTCTGGGCGAACATTTTACCAAGCAGATATTACATAACATGGCTCTTGGCTTATTCTCGGAATGACTGGCTTTCTTGTATCCTGTATACTCCTGTCCCCCTTCTCTCTCTCTCTCTCTCTCTCTCTCTCTCTCTTTCTCTCTCTCTCTCTTTCTCTCTCTCTCTCTCTCTTCTCTCTTTCTCTCTCTCTCTCTCTCTCTCTCTCTCTCTTTCTCTCTCTCTCTCTTTCTCTCTCTCTCTCTCTTTCTCTCTCTCTCTCTCTCTCTGATTTCGATCAGAGCTTTTACAGGTCCCTCTATGAACTTCTTCAATATTTTTTTCGGTGTTCTACCCACCATTCGGGGACAAGTTTCAGGCTATCCGCATCACATTAAACTCTCCCAACCTGAGTAGGGCTGGGAAAGTGCATCAGCACGCGATTGTCCAGATGGTCACCCATCCAAATACCAACCACGTGGAACGTTGCAACAGTATTCCTTCGGGAACTGGTGCGTTCAACGTGCTATCTATGTACCTATAGGAAATCCTGTACCTAGGTATGTGAAGTAAGTATCTATGTATACTTGTATACCATATACCCACAGGTTCTTCAGACGTACGTACTTCTCTGACAAAATCCTTAATGAAAACCCATACACTTGTAAAGTTTAATTAAATAGAGAAAGAGAGAGAGAGAAAGAGATCAGAAAGAAGAAGAGGGGGAGAGAGAAAAATAGTAAGGTATAGAAGTAATAAGGGGAAGAGGGAGGGAAAGATTAGAAAAAAATGAAAGGAGTGAGAGAGAGAGCGAAAGAATAGACCCAGTCTGATTTATGTGCAAGCTACTCTAATGGCAAGCTTTAGGTGTACATCTGTAAAGGCGCTTTTACGCTGAGGCTCCATGAACAGACTGCACTGAAACTTGCCTCAGTATCTATCCAAACTCAGTGGTGTAGTGATTAGTACGGTGGACTTTAAGTCTGGAGATTGGTGGTTCAAGTCCTAGTCATAGAGGAACGACATTGTTCGAGAAGAATGTCTACTTAACTGAATTAAAGTTCCTTTTGCCTCCGTCTAATGGCGCCTCAAGACACCTATGAAATAAAAGCCATATTTTATCTCTCCTAACATCTTGTGTGCTTTTCTTCCACGGATCGTCTGTACCTTATGTTTTAAAGATAGATAGTATTATGGTCTTAATGTTTCATGTGTATTTCAATACCTTTATGGTATTCCTTTATGGGTGGCATTTATGGGTTTGGATCTCGCGACCCTTATTCCAACAAGTGGATTTTGAGTATTTGAGCTGAGAATCTTTTGGGGTTTGGAAATATTACTCTTTTGGTCGTGTGGATCAGCTAAGTACATCATGTCTTCTGATAAGGTGTTTCTTTTGGGTCGAGTGGATCAGATCAGGTACAATAGGTATCATGTCTTCTGATGAAGTGTTTCGCACATCGAAGCGTTTACCCCTTCATGTGAGCTCCTCCAGATTTCACGTGACGTGACGTGATGGTAGTGTGTTTCTACCATTACTTACAATTTTTCTGAAAATAGATACCTATAACATAGACAATTATAGATAGATATGTTGGTAGATCGCTATACTTTCTCCTTCGTCCTTTTAGACAAATTTTTAACTGCCCGGGAGGGAAAAATTCCTTAGAGAGGAAAATGTGGGAGCGGAAAATTTGGGAGAGAAGAAATATTAACGGCCATTTAACGGTCATGTAGGCTGCAAGCTGCAAGGATAATATATGAGACATAAATAACCCAGTCTGATTTATGTGCAAGCTACTCTAATGGCAAGCTTTAGGTGTAGATCTGTAAAGGCGCTTTTACGCTGAGGCTCCATGAACATACTGCACTGAAACTTGCCTCAGTATCTATCCAACCTCAGTGATGCAGTGTTAGTACGGTGGACTTTAAGTCTGGAGATTGGTGGTTCAAGTCCTAGTCATAGAGGAACGACATTTTTCGAGAAGAATGTCTACTTAACTGAATTCAAGTTCCTTTTGCCTCCGTCTAATGGCGCCTTAGGACACCTATGAAATAAAAGCCATATTTTATCTCTCCTAACATCTTGTGCTTTTCTTCCACGGATCGTCTGTACCTTATGTTTTAAAGATAGATAGTATTAAGTCCCGTGTGTTTTCAACCAGGTAGAAAAGAGAGAGAGAGAGATAGAGGAGGGGAGAAAGAGAGAGAGAGAGGAGGGAAGAGAGAGGGGGAGAGAGAGGAGAGATAGGGGAGGGAATAAGGTTTATTGGCTTTCTTATGTCTCTTGAAACTTGAAAATAACCGTATGTATTATACCTATCTACGTACGTAGCCTATCCTACTCCATCCTACCTACCTTGTTTATAGGATAAAAAAGGATAAGGAAGAGGAGGCGAAGATATAGAAGGTAGAAGTAGTAGAAGAAATAGAACGAACAAAAGAAGAAGCAGAATTGAAATACAAAGAACGACAAGAAGAAGAAGAAGAAGAAGAAGAAAAAGGAAGAGGTGGAAAAGAATAAAAACTAACAGCGAAAAAGAGAAAATTTAGGCTTAGGTAAGTAATTAAGGAGTGTAGGACAGTAAGTTACATATCTGATTAAATTAACATCCCTCCAGATTCCAGATTGTAGGTACTATAGGTCATTATCTATTGAAAAATAATAGGATGAGGAATGTAAAAAAAAACTGTTGACTTTGGCCGGCCGTTAAAAGTAAAAAAAAAAAAAAACCCCCTTTGTTTTTACC
>NW_007381099.1:0-10417 GCF_000475195.1 Diaphorina citri | reverse complement strand
AAGAGAAGATACAAGTAGGAAGAGAAGGAGAGACACACTGTAGGGAAGAGAGAAAGAGAAAGAAATAGATTAGGAAAAGGAAGAAAAGGGGGAAGTAAAAATAGATGGTGGATAATGGAGGAGAAGGAAAATACACTAGGCGTTTGGCGGAAGAGGAATAATGGCAGCATGAAATATTGATTGTAAATCTCACAGTTTCTTCTGCTTATACTAATATTTACGCCCTACTGTTCAAAAATTCCTTCCCACCGAGTAAATAGTAGTGCTGTAGCAACGCAGTAAAACATGGGGAATCGAACCCGGGGCTAATTCGTTCTAGGGCACTGTAGAAAACCTAGGTAGGTATCTAACTACCTACTTATTCATCAGAACAAGGTAGTTACCTAATTTAAGTAGCAAACTAGGTAGGTACAACATACATATGTTGTATTTTATTTAACATTTAACCCAAGAACCGAAAATTCGAGAGTGGAGGTAAAAATCTCGTAGTGGGGATAATCAGCTGATATCAAAGATTGGCAGCACTGACGCTGTCTAGTAGAGAAGATGGGAAGCTCTTGATAAAAATTCAGCTGTGTTTTTTTGGTTTTTTGGCTTTATGGTTTTCTGGACAAAATTTGCACCACCATTTTCGTGATCCTGGTAAAAAGACCTATAATTTGATATATAGGTCGACCAGGTTTGGATAAGTCCTTCTATGGGAACAGACAGACAGACTGACAGACTGACAGACGACACCGAGGCGAATACAATAGTCCGTCCCTTATACCTTTTTATTACTATTGTAATGATAAAGGAAGGACGGACTAAAAATTGGACAAATTCCAAAATACTTTCTATTACATTGTATTGGTTTTCTATAAATAATTTATTAGAAAGTAAAAAGACAAAAGAGAGAGTATGTAAGGATACCTCCAAATCGTAAATCTAATGATCCTAACTTTTCATTCGAGGGGAAACAAAAGTTTTGTACTTTTTACTTTTTTACCATACTCACTACATTTTACTTTAATTGGACAAATTCCAAAATACTTTCTATTACATTGTATTGGTTTTCTATAAATAATTTATTAGAAAGTAAAAAGACAAAAGAGAGAGGTATGTAAGGATACCTCCAAATCGTAAATCTAATGATCCTAACTTTTCATTCGAGGGGAAACAAAAGTTTTGCACTTTTTAGGCAGGGAGAAGGATTAAGCATTTGGGAGGGAGAAGGATTAAGCATTTGGGAGGGATATAATATAAACTAAATGAAATTTTACAACCCAAATCCCGGCCAATATTTTTCCCATTTTATGAGTCCATAATATCCCCTGATTTGTATTGGTTGGGATACCTACACCTTCACCTAATATTTAATTCAGGTGGGTAGGTGGGATGGGAAGGTTAGAAGTGGGAATGGGAGGTAATCTGTAAACCTTCATATTGTACCTATAGGTACCTACTTCTAATTCCTAGGTACCTATAACAATAGATAAATTTAGCTCTTCTCGTTGTTACCTACCTGTGTGATAGGCAGGACCATTTTTTTTCCATTAGGCGATTTAACTTTGGTTTATGCATGTCTTCTCGCTATTTTTTATCCTAAAAGAGAAACAAACCAATTAATAATAAAATGGTGTTGTCACAAAAATATCGTTCCTCACTTAATACACCTTGATAAACTTTATGTTTTGACTCAGTGACTCGAACCACCAACCTCCAGGTCCGAAGTCCACCACTACACCACTGAGGAGGGCAAAGTATCCTTTCAGACAATAAAAAAGAAAGAACAACACTTAAATGAAGAAAATCAGAACAAAGAAAATCGAAAAAATATCTAATACCCACTTGAAACAAATTCCAACTTTTTTGTTCTGATTTTTATTGCCATGTCCTTTTCTCCTCTACTTTCTCCACCTCCTCCTCCACACGACCTCTTCCTCTTCTTATTTATACTTCTCATTTCCCTTCTTCTCCTTCCCCTCCTTCTCTTCTTTTACTTTCTTCTGTCTCCTCCTCCTCCTCCTCCTCCTCCTCCTTCTCCCCCCCTCTCCTCTCTCGCTCCTTCTCCTACTTCGCCTCTTCCGCTTTCTCCATGCGCCCTCCATTCTCTCCTGTTTTCTGGGGAACTCTCTTCTCCTTTTGTCCTTTCCATACCTCTCCTTCATTCCACCTTCTCCTCCTCTTCCTCCTCCTACTCCTCCTCCTCTTCCTCCTCCTACTCCTCCTCCTCCTCTTTCTCCTACTCCTCCTCTTCCTCTTCCTCCTAATAACAATAAAAAAGCAGTAAAGACAACAATTTGCAGAGTAACACTTCGCTCGGGTAATACATTCTGTGAGAGTCAATAAAAAAGTAGAGAGAAAAATTGTAAAGAGAAAGAAATAAAATAGAGAAAAGGAGGGAGGAGAAATACCATGAAGGAAAGGACTAGTAGAAAGGGAAAACAACAATAAAAAAGCAGTAAAGACAACAATTTGCAGAGTAACACTTCGCTCGGGTAATACATTCTGTGAGAGTCAATAAAAAAGTAGAGACAAAATGTATAGGTATCTAAAGAAAGAAATAAAATAGAGAAATGGAGGGAGAGGAGAAATACCATGAAGGAAAGGACTAGTAGAAAGGGAAAACGAAGGGAGTAAAAAACTAGGAAGAGACAATGATAAAGGAGGAAGAGACAAGTTGTGGGGGGAATTAGGGAGAAAAAACCCGTGGGGGAGGGAAAAGCGGAAAAGTACTCGAAAAACTCCGAAATTGCCTTTTAAAATGACTTCTTTGTCCCGTTAAAGCTTGTTCTCTCCCCCTAAAAAGAGACAGTCGGAAGGGAGGGAGGGAGGAAGAGATACAGATAAATATTGGGAGAGACAATTTGAAAACGAAACAAAAGGAAAAGTAATAAGAAAGAGGAGGAGGGGGAGAAAGAAGATAGTAGAGGAGGAATAGGAAGTGAAATAGGAGGAGGATGTGAAATTGAGGAAGGTGGAGGAGGAAGAGAAATTAGAGGATTAGAAGAAGAAGGACTTGGAGGAAGAAGAAGAAGAATAAAAAGGAGGAGGATGAGGAGGAGGAGGAGGAGGAGGAGGAGGAGAAGAAGGAGAAGTGAAAGAAGGAGGAAGAGAATGGAGGTTTTATGCGATTTGTCCAATAAAAATAAAATATCAGGCCAATAAAGCCGTTTTGGAAAAAGAGAGAAAGAGTAATAAAAAAGTAAAAAGTAATAGGGTACAACGACGATGATACTTCGGCCATAAGAGAGAAAGGTAGGAGAGGGAGGGAGAGAAAGGGAGGAAGGAGGGAGGAGAGAGAGAGGGGAAGGGAAAGAGGGAGTAAAGTCAAAACTTTTGAGAGGGACATACCTACATTACCTACTCGTGTTTGTGACCTATAATTCTACGAAGGATTTACACTCCCCACTAATCACATTTTGGCTGGATTCCCTTTAGGGATGAGCTATTTTTATTATTTTTTTTACCCCTCATTCTTCATTTTTCGCGGTTAGTAAATTATGTAGGTAGGTATACCTACCTAAATACAGTAGAACTTCGATTATTTCAACTTTCTAATTATTTCAACTCCAAAAATACCTAGTTTGTTGGTTTTTTTTCTATCCTTCAAAAGATATCCTATTATATCAGAGGAAAAGATCATAGAAAGTGATTATTTCAGCTACCCCCGGTCCCAATTATTTGAAATAATCTAGGTTTTACTGTACTGATATAAATGTGTACCTATGATTAATGTACCTATACCCAACAGTACATAATAATGTTGATTAACGCATGATTCATACAAGTTCTTATTCGTCCTTATCGGACAAAGTTAGTTTATAATAACAAACTGTTCCCCTCCCTCTTCGCCCTCCTTGTGTAACACGTCTGTATCAAACATCAAAGAAGATCACCAGAAAACCGACAACATCATGGATCCGAGGCGAGCATTTGGCGAGCATTCACTTGAGTGCTTCTATCTCGTCCACACTAGTCAATTTTGATACATGTAAGGCGCTCGCGTTAACATGTTCACGTTACATTACGTATGTGTGGACCCGGCATTAATGATGAACATGACATTGCCACATCGTATGACATTCACGTTACTCCTTATGCATCCATGATTCCAAAAATCACATTGGAAAAATTTCTGTCTGACTGTGTAGTAGGGTTGCCAACTTTTTTTTCGGCATATACGGTACAAACTAGCAAAATGGTGAAAAAATACGGATTTCCCGATTTTCACCCGGAACAAAGGCATTTCAGCCAGAGCGAGCTAGGCCTAGACATCCAGATTTATGAGTCATGCTGCAATTGCTGCATGCACCTTTACGCTGTACGTTATACATTCGTACTAGTACATTACTACCTACACTACACTCCCTACTTGACTCGCGGGTTTTGTTGTTTTTCGTACGTACCTACCTATCTTTTGAAACTTTTTTTTTGTAATTTTTCCTGTTTATTAGTCAGTTCCCGTATTTTCCATAGATTTGGAAAAAAACCGGAACAAGGGTGTGTTCCGGCGGAACATTTGATTTTTGACAAAAATACGGATTGTTCCGGGAAATAACGTACGGTTGGCAACCCTAGAGAGGAAGAAGGTTGTGTTGTGAATAGGTTTCCCTCTTCCTCTTCCTCTTTTTTTTAATTCTTGCTTTTCTTCTGTCTGTCTGTCAGTGTTTTTCCCCCTTTCCTGAAATGAGGCTCTCATAGTTAGGTAGGTATATTTCTTATATATTTTTAGGTAGGTATACTTTCATCGCCTTGTCTTTCTTTTTAATGATGATTCTACACTTCTACAGGCGCTTTGTGTAAATGAGCCTGCCTGGTTTTTCCACATCAAGGGTCGGGAACTGTCAGCTTTTCTTTAATGTACACTATCAATACATCAACATTGCCGTCAACCGTCAAGTACCTTTGTCGAAATAAAATAAAAAGACAACGACCCTACCATAATAAGACCAATAAGAATTAAAGCGCCTAATCGAAAAAAAGTCAGTTGAGCTTTGGATGGTTCTATCAACATACATATTACCAAGTCAGTGATTAATAAGCTTTAGAATTTTAAATTTTTGAGAAACTACAAACAAGATATTGTTCACCTTTGTGCTCGTTGTGCTGATTATTAAAGAAATAACAAACACGGATCGTCAATTAAAAACTTGAAACTCACTTCTTTCGCTCCATCCAAAAAAGTCCGCCCTAACCCTATGACCCCTGGATCACCTTGGGGTTAATTCTCAAAGCCCTGCTTTGCATCCAAGGACACGAAAATGAAATTAGCCCTCGACCGAAACAACGCAAGAAAATTGAATTATGAAACAACTATTTTTAGACGGAAAAAGGAAATAAAAGGCATTTTCTCACGCACCCTATAAATTGGATGAGATTCAATAATAAATTTATATGACCATTAGGCTGCACAGGTGTGTGCTCTCTCTACCTCTCTCTTTCAATCCTTCTCTCTCTCTCCCTGTCTCTCTCTGGCTCATACAATTTTCAGTGTCGAAAGTTCTAAACTTTTTCTTTTAGGCTAAATTTGGAATTTTTTTATCCAAATCACCGTGACGAGATCTGAAACATCGGACATGATAAGGGTGATTTGTAAAAAGGAGGAGGAGAAGAAGATGACGACGAAGAGGAAGAAGAAGAGGAGGAGGAGAAGGAGGAGGAGGAGAAGGAAGAGGAGGAGAAGGAGGAGGAGAAGAAGGAAGAGGAGGAGAAGGAGAAGGAAGAGGAGGAGAAGGAGGAGGAGGAGAAGGAGGAGGAGGAGGGGAAGGAGAAGGAGGAGGAGGAGGAAGAAGAGGAAAATAATTATTTTACTTTTGCTGCTGCATATTTTCAACAATTTTCTAACGATTTGCTTGGCCAAAATTTACTTCAGTCTTATTTGAGAGCAATGAAATCTTTGTTAATAAAAAGTACAGTTATTAGACTTACCTATTAGTATACTTACGCGCCGCCACTGGTCATTCCACTGGAAATCGACTGGAGGTGTAACTAATCTTAGACCTCTGGGGAATCATATTTCCCAATATCTCCCCCACTGTATACAATATAGGTTCAGATAAATATAGTAATACCTTACGTACACAATATAGCAATACATATACCATAGCCATTTAATACGTACACAATATACCATAGCTACCATACCTATTCAATATTACATACCTATATCTACCATTTGCTATGTGTATCTACCATTTACTATGTATGTAGCTACCATTTACTATATATATGTTGTACCTACTCTTTTCCTGCCTGGTCGATATATAGACTTACCCCTGCCTAGTTATTACTGGTCGGACAGGAAGCTATTTTTATGGCCAAGGGAGCTAATATTGGTAGGTGAAAGCTTTCACATAAAATTGAACGAGGTTGCTGAGGCTCTCTTTTTTCAGTAGAAATTTGAAGGTGTTGAACGCAGAAATGGTAGGTATTGGTCGTAGTTTTTTTTTTTATGTAGGAGATTGCCGTTCCGAGAATGTGTCTGTTCGCCCCGGGCGGGAACTTGTATTTTTCATGGATAACATATGTGCACCTAATGGGAACATATGTATCAATAATCCAGAACAACTCTTATTTTGTCACCCTCCCTTTTTTTGAATGAATAGCAAATGTCAACACGATGTTTATAATATGTCAAGCTGTCAATTCATAAGGATTTTGCAAGGTTAACACTAGGTTTCTGATGGGATTGTTGCGAAGTGGCAACATCCTGTACTGACACGTTTGACACCACTGTCAGAAGAGTAGCGTGTTTTAGGGAAGTACCGCTTCCCTTCCTCTCTATGGTTTTTTTCTCCTCTCTCCTCTTGTTAACGTTTACACGCCGAAAATAATACGAGTTAGCGATTTTTCAACCTGTATTCTGAAACCACCTGTTCATTGGTATAACACGCATTTTTCTAGGGAAATCTGAAACGACTTCCTCTCTTTTGAGGCCCAACTCCTCTCTCTACTCTAAATTGAACTCTACACTGAGAAAAAAAAAAAAAAAAAAAAAAAAAAAAAAAAAAAACAGTGTCCCCCAGCCAGACACCTTTCAAACTTTGTATTGTATGATTAATACCTACGTCACGCCTACGCCTACCTACGCCATACGCCTAACTACGCCACTTAATTATTCTCGAGCTATAGCCTATAGATAGACAAAAGTACATAATTAATATTCGGTGAGGGTATATCACACGTCTACCTGATTCGCAGCTTATTACACATTATACTAATCTTCTTCTCTTTTTTTCTCCTCCTACGCCTCTTCCTCCGCCATTCCTCCTACTTTTCTTCCTCCTTCTTCCTCTCCTCTTCCTTCTTCTCTTCTTCTTCTCCTGCTCCTCCTCTTACTCCTCCACAGCTTAAAACCCCCAATCTTCCTGCTTCCTCTGTATATTATGCAGATGTACAAGTGTTAAATAAAATACAACAATAATAGTTACTTACCTAGTACCTACCTACACAATACACAGTTACACACGTCTCACAGCTTCCTGATCCTGAATGATCATTGTAGGTATTCCACATTGCATACTCAACAAGTTTCCAGGCATTCATACAATTTGCGTCAAAACTAGAATTACCCCCCGGGATGGATTGTATCTTATCCGATAAGATTCGTTCTCGGAACGACTGGCTTTCTTCTATTCCGTCTTCTTTCCCCCTTGGCTTTTCGTACGATAAAACCGCAGAACCTAGGGTAGTACCTACCTACCTCCAGTTTGAAAATAGATAGGTCTCTGTACAGATTCTACATACTATGTATTTCTAGCAACAAATCTAATAGACGGATGTTCTCTCGTCTTTTTTACCAAGCTTATAACACATCTTTCTCTTGTATGTCTGATCCCAGGAGCACCTTTTGCTTCCATATACGTACACTTATATATGTTACGGTAAATGTAGAAAATCTGGTCATTTTGAAAAATTACCGGTTATTTTTCACAATTACCACTGTCATTGGTAAATGTAAGAAATAATTCTATAAAACTCCTTATTTCTCACATTTAATAGTTTAAAAAAAAAGTTTGGTGGTGGTCATTGAAACAACTATTTTGTGTGGCTAGGTCATTGAAACAACTATTTTGTGGGGCGAGGTTATTGAAACAACTATTTTTAGACGGAAAAAGGAAATAAAAGGCATTTTCTCACGCACCCTATAAATTGGATGAGATTCAATAATAAATTTATCAGCAACAATCGATACCTAATTATTAACCTAATGCGTTATGTAACTTGCTTTTGCGTCATTTGACATCAAACTTCGTCAATGGCCATGTAAATGTTTTCTTATTTTCCTACTCCTACTGCCAAATGGATCACTTAAAGTCTTGAATATCCTGTTATTATTGCTTTATTTGAAGTTTAGACTGTCAGCTTAGAGATTTTTTTTTTTTTTTTTTTTTTTTTTTTTTTTACCGGTTATTTTTCACAATTACCACTGTCATTGGTAAATGTAAGAAATAATTCTATAAAACTCCTTATTTCTCACATTTACCGGTTATTATTCACAATTACCAGAGGGCTTTGGTAAATGTAGGAAATCCAATCAGGAACGATTGATACACATACGCAGTATCTTTGTTTATCACGTGGTACTCGTTTCAACAATCATCAGGTGTTTTGAATCTTCAGGTTTAATGAAAGTGTGATTTTTTTGGTATACAGCACGTGGCCACTTAACTTAGGACCTGTCTCGTTTGGTTTGTAACTTGTAACATAGTACCATAGTAGGCGTATTGGTTACTCTCCTATGTGTAGGGAACAGATACACAGATAGTAAGTAGTACAGAATAGGACGGTCCAGCAAAACAGTCATGTGGAAACAGGTACAGTCGAACATGGATATTTTGTCTGGCTAAGGGACGTTAAACAGAGAGTAGACTAGTGTCTAGCTGTGGGACTGTAAAAATGGAGGATTTGAAAAGTACTAACATTACAGAGTACAAAGTTGTTAAGTAATTAGTAATTAGACAAGAGCGGCATTTAGGTACATTGCCATAGTAATTACTAATTATTTTGCAATTTAAAAGAAAGGGGTTTGGGTATGGTAATATTAACTTCAAAAGAGAATTAGAAATATTTATTTTCTACATTTACCACTGAGCATTGGCGATTTTAAAGTATTACCGGTAAAAGTAAGAAATTTAGAAAAAAATCTTACATTTACCAGCAAGTTTGGTGATTGTGAAGAATCACCGGTAATTTTTCAAAATTACCAATTTTCTACATTTACCGTAACATATATACAGTTCTCATCCCCGAAGTACCTTCCACCTCCCCCTCGGTACTTTGTATCTTATATAAAACTTCTCAATATTTTACACAAACACATACGGATGTGTTCTCGTCTTTCGCAGAGCTTATAAAAGTTGCAGACAAAAAACTCGAGCTTTTGCTCTCTCTCCTGCTGCGCTTTTTCTCATCCTGGTTTGACTTGTGAAACCTCTCTGTCACTGCATTATCTCAAATAACCTCCATCTCCTCCTTTTCCTTCCAGGATATGGAGGATACCTTTCTCCTGACGATCTATGTATCTTCTAGGATACCTCCCCCTTTATCTATCCTTAAGGATAACCCGCCATCTTTTCTTCTTTCTCTCTCTCTCTCTCTCTCTTTGTAGGTTTCGTGTTTGACACGAGTCACATCGGCTCCTCATATTGTCTCTCTTTTTTCTATGTTTTTAATTTGAATAATAACGAAACTTCAATTTTAACTTGCGGCACAAGGGGTTCCAAGCATTTAGGGGCCCTGCAGGCACATTAATGGCTCCTTGTCCTTAGGTTTTGGATATAGGTGCACCACTCTCGTCACTCATAAGTTGTGTTTGACACGAGTCACATCGGCTCCTCATATTGTCTCTCTTTTTTCTATGTTTTTAATTTGAATAATAACGAAACTTCAATTTTAAATTAACCAAATTATCAAACTTTTTGTGCTCTTTCCGAATATGTTTTCCATTTTTTGATAAGTTCACGTTTAGTTGTGGAAAACTCGCTTTTTATCAAATTTCTTTGTCTCGTTCAATTTTGTGCTGTGTATTATATCTGTGTAATTTCTATGTATATCTCATTTAATGTATCTCCGTACCTACTTCAGTGCCTAGTGTTGTGTGTTGTGCCTATAACTAATCTGAAGTCTACCTGTGTATAATATCTAACATCTACCTGTGAACATTTTGTCATTCTCGTGTTAAACATCTACCTGTGTGTTGATGTTTTCAATACCCTCTTGTAATATCAATTGACAAAACTTGAAATAAGTAAACAATCTTTAACAGATAATTATCATTTTTATCTTGACGGCTCATAATGAGGAAACTAGCTCCAAAACCTTCAATTCAAAACAATACCTCTGAGTCCCCTCTTGAGCTAAGACTAAGACTTCGATCAAAAACCAATACATCTAAAACTTCTTCTCAACTAACAACACTCGCGGAGAATTC
>NW_007381098.1:12992-16319 GCF_000475195.1 Diaphorina citri | reverse complement strand
TTGAAAAACAGAAAATCCTTCATAACTCCGCCCCTGTTGAAAATCGGATCTGTCCAGATAGCTTTTTCTGGTAGCCCTGTAGGTCCTGCATCAACCCTCAAGCGTTGTACAGTCGTTCGCGGGACACCCTGTATATTATGACACTGAGTGTCCGGATAACCACACAGAAAAATTAGAAAAATATACTTCCGACGGGAATCAAACCCGAAACCTCCGCTTTCAAGGGTGCAAAACTCCTCGACCTCTCTCTTAAATAATCACCACTTCACCCTGATGGTGATAGATGGTTGAGATATAAATTATTTGAGTACTTTCACTCAAGTCGAGTGGTGAGACAAATCTATGTCATCTATCTTACTCGAAAAAGTTATGCGCTTTTTTTTTCTGCTCTCATTTTCATTTTTGCGTCATTACTGTCTGAATTTGACGAAGTGGAGGTGTAAATTTTAACTCGAAAACTTTTTATTATTACTTTTTTTTTACTTTCTACGAGTATACATATAGGCTTGACTATTTTTAAGCCAAACAGGGAGTAGACCGGCTTAGTCTGGCTAGGGGACTTTAAACAGGGAGGATACCAGCCTGAAATATCCCTTGCTGACGAAATAGGTAGCAAAGGTTGAGTGCGAATGGTATCCACTTGTAAATTTTTTGTAGCCAAAACCAAATGTCAGTCCAAAGCAATCACCCTAGTGCTGACGAAAAAGGCTGAGAGGCTGACGAAAAACCGCCCACCCCGTCTGTACACGGGAAAGGGCGAGGAAGAAGAAGATTTTTTTTTCTCGGTCCACTAGCCCAGTTGATCTTAGGTATTATAGGTACGAATACATAGAATTATTTACCTAGTTATCTTTATAAGTATATTCATTTGTTTTAAGTAATTGCTTTTTTTTTTCTTCATAACAACCTTTGTTAATGAGAGACAGCATAATTAAGATCGAAAACTTTCAAAGATAATTAATAATTTCCATTATTTTTTCGTCCTTTTTCTTCTTCTTCTTCTTCTTCTTCTTCTCCTCCTCCTCCTCCTCCTCCTCCTCCTTCTTCTTCTTCTTCTTCTTCTTCTTCTTCTTGAAACTTTTTTTCTTTAATAAGCAAAATTTAAAATTGAAAATTAATGGGTATTTACACTTAGGTAGGTACTGGTAGGTATTTATGAAATTGTTTTTTTTTTTTTTTTAAATTTTAGAAAAAAAGAATTCTTCCGAAAGACATTTTTTTTATAGAACAAATTATCTATCTAATTAATTCTTCGTAAATTTCAGAAGATTAAAACATTTCAATGAACTAAAAAAGTCCCTCACATCACCTGAAATTAAAACACAAATGCTCGTGTTCGCAAGGTACCTATCCATGGATTATCATATCGAGTTCCGGAACCCAGTCACTCTGTTGGGTTTCCGGCACTCTATTTCTTTTCTTAGTGAGTAATGCAGACTTCTTTTTTATTGTACTAAAAAAAAAAAAAAAAAAAAAAAGCCCCCATCGCCCCCGGATACTGAAATTGGAACCCGCGTTCCTCCTGTTTACCAGTCTGTCTTTGACCCACTTACGCCACCGAGGCAGGGTTAGGTAGGGAGGGTTGTTTTTCGATTGTCCCCATATTCTGAGTGACCCATCAGACCATCAGGTTGGACCGCGCGAACATAATGGGAAAACCGACCTTTAAACCTTCCTCCCTTCCCCTTCTTCTTCCCCTCCAAATCTCTCCTCCTCTTCCCCCTCCAAAATATCTCTTCTTCCCTCCCTCCCTCCTCCTTTCTCCTCCGGACATTATCCCCAAGGAATAATGAAAAAGTTTCATTTTATGTTATGTTTTATACAATCCCCAATCTCTCCCCCCCTTTCTGTTTCGTCCATTTCCTTCTCCCTCCCAAATGTTCGGCCCCTCACCCGCCTGCCCCCTTAGTTACAGAATATTTTTCCCCTCCTCCCCTTACCTAACCCCCTTTAGTTACAGGTATTATTTCCCCTCCATCGTATCTCTACAGTTACAGTATATTTTCCCACTTTTTTGCCCCCCCCCCCCCCACCAGCCCAATAATCCACCCCTCCAACCCTTACACAATAGTAGCCTAATCTTTGCCCCCGGGGTTCTTTAAAACAGCGGTTCGAAACCTTTTTCCCATCGCCTCTCATTTGTCCGCCCAAGAGTGACCAAGAGGTTTGATAGAGGAAACTGTACCTACTGTGAGGTCTTATCGTCTCGAAATCAAAGAAAAAGGAGGACATTATAGAAAAAAGCCAGCCGTTCCAAGAACGAACCTTATCTGTTTCGAAGAAAGTCAGCCGCGGGTGGCAATCGAACAAGTGACCTGGCGCTTACAAAGCAAGAAGGTACGCTACCTTCCAAGTTAACTAGGCTGGTGTTTTGTCTTTAAGTCTGTATGTTTTCTTACAAAATTTCGCTTCCTTACAAACTTCCTCTACCTTGCAAGCTCTCCTCCTCTTACAAAATTTCGCTCCCTTACAAACTTTCATTCTCTTACACAATTTCACTCCTTTACAAACTTTCATATTCTCGCAAAATTTAGCTCCCTCACAAAATTTTGCTAACTTACAAACTTTCACTTCCCTACAAACTTCCCTACTCTTACAAAATTTCCCTCGTTTTAAAATTTCCTACTCTCACAAAATTTCGCTCCCCCTTACAAACTTTAATACTACTCTTACAAAATTTTGCTCCCTTACAAACTTTGCTCCTCTGACAAAATTTCACTCCCTTACGAAATTTCCTACTATTATATAACGTAATTTCGCTCCCTTACAATCTTTCTTTCCCTTACAAAATTTCTTAATCACAAAATTTCGCTCAAAGTTTCCTATTGTTACAAAATTTCCAAGTCCACCCTGTATTGGTACAGTTTTGTTTTAGAAGTACCTACAGGGTGTCCTTGGGGAGTTGTTTTGTAATGACCATTTTGTTATTCAGTCTCTCCCAGTGCCTACATTGCAGTTATTGGAGCCCTTTTTTAGGTCACTTACTGAACGAACGATGTAAATTCCTAGTTTTAGAATGACTTTTCTTTTTTTAAGAGGTTTATTTTATTTATTTTTATTTTTCCAAGAGGTTTGATAGTGGGAACTGTAACTGCTAAGGTCTTATCGTCCCGAAAGCGAATTGAGAAGGAAGACAAGATAGGAGAAAGCCAGCCATTCCGAGAATGGCACGGTTGGTCCAGTGGTAACGCGCTTGCTTGCCATGCAGAAGGTCCCAGGTTCGAATCCCACCATCGACAAAAATTTGTACTCGTTTTTGTGTTGTATCCTTGTCACATTTGTGAACTACATACCAAATTTCAAGTCTCTAGCTTATACCGTTCCCGA
>NW_007381098.1:9223-12884 GCF_000475195.1 Diaphorina citri | reverse complement strand
ATAATAATAATATTGAAGTTTATTTTATGTCACATTAACAATAAAATGTTCTTTTGGAATAAATCCCTTTAAGTAGTTCGCGGATGTGGTGATTTTGCTCGCGGATTTTGCGATTATGTTCGCGGATTTGGCAATTATGTTCGCGGATTCGCGTCCCGAATCGATATTTTGGATATGATATTACCGTTCTATTGCTCGCTTACCGTTCTATTACTACCGTTCTATTTCTTGCTTACCGTTCTATTGCTTGGTTACCGTTCTATTGCTCGCTTACCGTTCTATTACTACCTTTCTATTACTCGCTTACCGTTCTATTACTACCGTTTTATTTCTTGCTTACCGTTCTATTGCCCAGGTTTTTCACTCTGCAGTTGAGGAAGGCCACATTGCCTACCAGGCTAGTAATATTGTTCGGGACGGAAGGATCAAAGACAGGACCTGATGAGCTGGGTGTGGGGATGTCCTGTAGGAAGTCTGTGCGGAAACGACGGGATCCCAACGTTCCTGTAACAAGAAGAATAATGGATACGGTTAGACCAGTGGTAACGCGCTTGCTTGCCATGCAGAAGGTCCCGGGTTCGAATTTCACCATCGAAAAAAATACACTCGTTTTTCGATTGCAAATATTTCAACGGGTTACTTTCTGGTGTTCTCGTGTTGACCCAACACCTAAATGGGAAGAATTGTGTCTCTTCTCGCCCATCTGATGAGAGACATAATGCTACGGGATGGGCATGCTACGACACAAACCACACGAGTGATTATAGCAGTTTTTTTTTGCGGCTGTTCTACTACCTAACCTCTTCTGGGCTTTCAAAAAAAAAACAATTTATTAAAAAGTTCTTATATATTATGACACTGAGTGTCCGGATAACCACACAGAAAAATTAGAAAAATATACTTCCGACGGGAATCAAACCCGAAACCTCCGCTTTCAAGGGTGCAAAACTCCTCGACCTCTCTCTTAAATAATCACCACTTCACCCTGATGGTGATAGATGGTTGAGATATAAATTATTTGAGTACTTTCACTCAAGTCGAGTGGTGAGACAAATCTATGTCATCTATCTTACTCGAAAAAGTTATGCGCTTTTTTTTTCTGCTCTCATTTTCATTTTTGCGTCATTACTGTCTGAATTTGACGAAGTGGAGGTGTAAATTTTAACTCGAAAACTTTTTATTATTACTTTTTTTTTACTTTCTACGAGTATACATATAGGCTTGACTATTTTTAAGCCAAACAGGGAGTAGACCGGCTTAGTCTGGCTAGGGGACTTTAAACAGGGAGGATACCAGCCTGAAATATCCCTTGCTGACGAAATAGGTAGCAAAGGTTGAGTGCGAATGGTATCCACTTGTAAATTTTTTGTAGCCAAAACCAAATGTCAGTCCAAAGCAATCACCCTAGTGCTGACGAAAAAGGCTGAGAGGCTGACGAAAAACCGCCCACCCCGTCTGTACACGGGAAAGGGCGAGGAAGAAGAAGATTTTTTTTTCTCGGTCCACTAGCCCAGTTGATCTTAGGTATTATAGGTACGAATACATAGAATTATTTACCTAGTTATCTTTATAAGTATATTCATTTGTTTTAAGTAATTGCTTTTTTTTTTCTTCATAACAACCTTTGTTAATGAGAGACAGCATAATTAAGATCGAAAACTTTCAAAGATAATTAATAATTTCCATTATTTTTTCGTCCTTTTTCTTCTTCTTCTTCTTCTTCTTCTTCTTCTCCTCCTCCTCCTCCTCCTCCTCCTCCTTCTTCTTCTTCTTCTTCTTCTTCTTCTTCTTTTTTACAAGAAATCTGAGTAGGTATTGAAGGAACAAAATGAATTCTAATTTGAACATTTTGCATTTAGGTACTTATAGTTTGTCTGTTTGTGTTGTTTCATGATTTGTCCAAATTTTAAAAGGGACTTGTGTCCAATTTTGATGGAGTGATAACTTTGTGTCACTGTTCTCGTGTCGGCGAGACTATTCGCTATTGATCACATTTCATATTAAACTAACATATGAGATTCTCTCATGAATGCTGCTCTGTTCCCGTGAGATTGTCTTTTCTATTCTATTCTATTCATACAATTCTACCCTATTCTATTCTCTTCTATTTAGTTCTATTCGATTCGTTGATTATTTATTTAGTTACTCTACATAGGTAGGTATTATGTTGTGACTTTATAGGTAGGTCGAACTATTCCCCAAATTTTGATGAACTTTATAAAACATGTTTAACACCTAAAATAGCATTTAATTTGGAGCTTCAGCAGGCTTTTGACATAAAACTTCCCTGACATTGACATCTCAAAGCTGGAATATTTGATGGATTTTTTTTTATAATAGAAATTTCAGTCGCGAGGAAACTGATATGTCCAGACTCCGGACACCATAACAGCTGTTATTATTTTTCGATCCCTGCTTTTGGGGCATGGTAGGGGCCCTCTTTCTGAGGGAATTGTACCTACAGTTTACCGTGTTCTCTCTAATTTCTTGTTTCTCTCGAGTTACTAGTTTCTTGATTCACACTAGCACTAGACGTAAAATGCTCAATACACATAATTTTATTGCAACTCCTAACAAGGACTATTTATTATCCGAAACGCATAAAAAGGTAAAATCAGTTTATGACATACTAACGTTTAACAGGTAATAAGTTTGCAATATGTTACAATGTACCTATTACATATGGGGAGATATAATAAAGTTTATTGTCAACAATCCCTACCGCCTTTATACGAGTATGTATGATAGAAACTGACCTCTTTCTACAAGAGTACAATGTTATAACAAGTCCCACTTGCAGGATATGTCAAAATGTTAAACATTGGATACTTTCTTCTCATCCCTTTATAAACAATACTGCCCAACATTTCATCAAACCACTTCACAGAGAACTACTGTGAACAACTTTGTGCCCAACAAAGTACTCAACTCCAAACCACCAGATATCTCTGAAGATAAAAAAAAGACTCCCACGTAAAGATGTGACTCATCCCACGTAGGTAAAGAAACATAGTCTACCGGCCGTCGATTGACTGGAAGGTAACCACTAGGCGAGGTTAACGCCGGGGGCGTTCTCTACCACCTAACCCTTAGAGCTCCATTATTATGTGGTCAAAATCTCAAATAAATGAGGATAAAATTCCATGCCTCGGCTGGGATCGAACCCACGCCCTCCTGTTTACCAGGCGAGCGTCTTGACCACTACGCTACCGAGGAACATAGTAGATATTTTTGCTCTTAGATCTATGCGTTGCTCCCTCTACGTGCTCGATGCTCTCCGCTTTACTCTGTTTTTAGCCTTAAACATACTTTTAGTCCCAATCTGGAAATCTGACCCCTGCACCGTCCCCTACCAGCCTGAAACCGTCCCTGACCGTGAACATTGTTCACTGAACACCCTCTCACCTGCCAGGGGTGGTCCGACAAGGTTCCCAATACCCTGCGCTAGCAAGGTAAGTCCATACGCCGTAGCAAACCTGTCCAGCGGTACCAACTCCACCAGAATGATAGGCGTACAGGAGAAATTCGACGCGAAGAATATGCCAAAACTCAAACAGGTGAAAAGAAGCGCCCAGTAGTTTGTGGCGAATAGGGGCATGAGAGCGGCGGATACTCCGCAACCAATGAGGCACGCAGCGCCGGCCTTCTTGACGTTCCACCA
>NW_007381098.1:4677-8536 GCF_000475195.1 Diaphorina citri | reverse complement strand
TTTTATTTATTATGGGACTGGTTGCTCCTCTCCCAAGAGAGTATGCAATTAACACTGCGACCTCTGTAGATCTATTGTGACCAGTATTTTTTCCCCTGCCCCAGCTGCTATACCCTGGCCTTGATGGAACCTAGAAGTACCCTCATTGGTATATTTCAACCTCCCCAGTTTCTCTAAAATTCACCTGTAGCACCTCTAAAGAGTCTGCACACTCAGGTTTATTCCAGAGAAAATCTGTGAGTTCATCTACTATCCCATTAAGAGGATACCAAGAGGTGCCTAGGCCAGAGAGCTACTTGGGGCCCCCGAACTGAGGGGGTCTAATGAGGGGTTTGATAGGTCTGTTATCCCAAGGCCTTGATGTAACCTAGAAGTACCCTCACTGGTATATTTCAACCTCCCGTTTCTCTAAAATTCACCTGCAGCACCTCTAATGAGTCCGCATACTCAGGTTTATTCCAGAGAAATGCTGTGATTCCATATACTATCCCATTAAGAGGATACCAAGAGGTGCCTAGGCCATCAGAGAGCTACTTGGGGCCCCCGAACTGAATGGGTCTAATGAGGGGTTTGATAGGTCTGTTATCCCAAGGCCTTGATGTAACCTAGAAGTACCCTCACTGGTATATTTCAACCTCCCCAGTTTCTCTAAAATTCACCTGTAGCACCTCTAAAGAGTCCGCACACTCAGGTTTATTCCAGAGAAAATCTGTGAGTTCATCTACTATCCCATTAAGAGGATACCAAGAGGTGCCTAGGCCATCAGAGAGCTACTTGGGGCCCCCGAACTGAATGGGTCTAATGAGGGGTTTGATAGGTCTGTTATCCCAAGGCCTTGATGTAACCTAGAAGTACCCTCACTGGTATATTTCAACCTCCCCAGTTTCTCTAAAATTCACCTGTAGCACCTCTAAAGAGTCCGCACACTCAGGTTTATTCCAGAGAAAATCTGTGAGTTCATCTACTATCCCATTAAGAGGATACCAAGAGGTGTCATCAAGGCCAGAGAGCTAGCTCAGGGCCCCTAAATTGTAGGGGTCAGATGAGGGATATTCAGGTACATAATTATGTCATTGTACCCTACTTCCTGAGACGGACTTGACCATAATCCCATTCAGGTACCCTCAAAAGAGCCAGTGTTATTGTCTGTGGCTTGACAGGGCTGGTTTTGTCTCAGTTTTACGTCCTCCAGCGAGACGAGTTGTTGTTATTGTTGTCTATGTCATGGTAGTAGATGTCAACATATATGCAGGGTGTCCCGCGAACGACTGTACAACGCTTGAGGGTTGATGCAGGACCTAAAGGGCTACCAGAAAAAGCTATCTGGACAGATCCGATTTTCAACAGGGGCGGAGTTATGAAGGATTTTCTGTTTTTCAACATTTTTCATACCTTGTCCCCTTAAAACGCCTTTATCTCTTGAACCAATAAAGATAATAAAAAATTGATTGCACCATTGAAAAGAACACAAAATTTACTAAAAGATAAAATTCCCTGTTTTGGTAAAACCCTCCCTCAAACACAACCAGAGGCTTGAGAAAAAAAATTTTTTGTGTCTCTTTAAAAACTACCATTTTTTCAATTCAATTTTTCTTCAAGTTTCCACTGAAACCCATTGAATTTCTCCTGATATAAAAGTACCCCTTTTTGTCCTCTTTAATCCCATTATCTTGAATTTTCTGAGAAATCATTATTTACGGAGATATTAACGATACAAAGGGAGAATCCGTCAATTTTCTACGTTACTATGAATCCCTGTCCACCTGTTTCATTCTATCGCCGCACCGAATTTTCCTCCAAAAACAATACGAACAGCAAAAACAAGTAACAACAACAACAACAACAACAACAACAACAACAACAACAACAACAACAACAACAACAACAACAACAACAACAACAGAACAACAACAACAACAACAACAACAACAACAACAACAACAACAACAACAACAACAACAACAACAACAACAACAACACCAACAACAATACAACAACAACAACAACAACAACAACAACAACAACAACAACAACAACAACAACAACAACAACACCAACAACAACAACAACAACAACAACAACAACAACACCAACACCAACACCACCAACGCCACCCACACCAACACCACCAACAACAACAAGAACAACTACATTATGAAGATCAAAGAGGGGGGAGGGGTGGCCGGGCCCCCTCGACCCCAATTTTTTCGGAGTCTGACAGTAGAGGAGAAAAATGTAGCTCGAGGGGGGGGCCTCGGCCACTACCACTATAGTTGGTGTTATGATTGTTGTTGTTGTTGTTGTAGTTGGTGTTGTTGTTAATGGAGGAAGAGGAGGAGGAGGAAATAAGGCGATCAGGTGGGAGAAAATTGTTTGTCCACCGTTGTTGTTGGTGTCGTTGTTGTTGTTGGTGTCGTTGTTGTTGTGGTTGTTGTTGTTGTTGTTGTTGTTGTTGTTGTTGTTGTTGTTGTTGTTGTTGTTGTTGTTGTTACTTGTTTTGCTGTTCGTGTTGTTTTTGGAGGAAAATTCGGTGCGGCGATAGGTCAGTAAAGAAAAAAATAAAAACTATCCTCCCGGAACTATTCTGTATTATTTCCGGGCATCCTTAACTCCTGTACCATAGGTACCTTTCTATAACATACATACATAGGTACCTACCTAACTACCTACATGGGGAAATTCCTATGAACTAGCATGACTTTTTACATCGGGCCAACAACTGGTACGCTTACCTCAGGAAGCCTGAACATGTACCCTTGTTGGTTTTTATAATTTCGAGTCTCGGTATTACGGTCATTTCGTAAATAATAGCATAATGGCCATACGGACGGTACCATCATGTTTTGTATGTTTGGAAAACCCACGTACGAAAAGTTTTCGTCAGGCGTAGGGAGTCGCGGAGAAAAGTGACCTGATGTTAGGAAAGTCCATGATGGTCAATACTGTTAGCGACTACATCACTTCGCGCTTAGTAAAGTAGAATATCCCTTATTATTAATTAGATTCATATTAGACACCCATATTTCGTAAATAATAGCATAATGGCCATACGGACGGTACCATCATGTTTTGTATGTTTGGAAAACCCACGTACGAAAAGTTTTCGTCAAGCGTAGGGAGTCGCGGAGAAAAGTGACCTGATGTAGGAAAGTCCATGATGGTCAATACTGTTAGCGACTACATCACTTCACGCTTAGTAAAGTAGAATATACCGTGTTTCTCCTGCTGAGATAGGACTGTGAAAAGTCCCTTTACTCCTGCAGTCTAACCATAACCAAGGAAAACAATAGTAAGCGTCGACCCTCACCTGGTACCGACCCAAGAGAAAATAAACACTATAGTTGACTAGGGTTCTTAGTTGGGGATTATTATTTACACCGACTCGAGTTTCGCCTCACTCGTAGGCTTTTTCAAGATGACTGAGCCTCAAGATTTCAAGATGACAAGAGAATATACCTTGTTTCTCCTGCTGGGATAGGACTGTGAAAAGTCCCTTTACTCCTGCAGTCTAACCAAGGAAAACAATAGTAAGCGTCGACCCTCACCTAGTACCGACCCAAGAGAAAATAAACAAACCATGCTAATGAATAGAAGTGTCCTCAATGGAGCCTTGACCATAGTACCGACCCTCGCGGGAAATCAAGAAATTGAGCTGAGTATTTTTTCTGCAATGGTTTCGGCGAGGGTCACTGGTCTTTAGCCGTTGTGGCCTAGCGGTGCGCACTGAGCTATAGGTCGCGGGTTCGATTTCCACCCGGGACCAATGTTCCCCCATGGCTCTTTCTCGGAACGGAGGGCCTATGGTCGCCCTTGTGACCGCGCACTTAGCGACTGTACGCTTAAGGACATTGTTATTATT
>NW_007381098.1:2342-4218 GCF_000475195.1 Diaphorina citri | reverse complement strand
GAGGATCTTAAGGGAGTCTTTCTCCCCGGGGATCCGGGGATGGTACGGGGTTTTCTTCGTCCCTAGCTTTTTATTATTGTCGACAATACCACAGGCCCTCAGACCCGCTCATAAGTCAAAGGAGCGCTGACTTGTAAACGATAATAATTTTCTCCAACAGCGCGTCAGCTGTTATAAGGACGAAACTTAACGCTCTCACGCTCCTTCCCCCATGGAGGCAGTTTCTTCGGACTGACTTCAATGGTTTAATTTAACGATAAAATCCACAATTTGTACAAAATATTGTCCAGTAGTTTTAGACCCCTTATCAAGCTGGATGGATATTTCGTGGTTGTAATGACTTATGGATTTAAATTGGGATACATATCTGATCTCTGCACCACTTTATTGCGAGTTGCTCTGAGCTTATCTTGACTTATATTCTATTCAACCTCTATCTTGGGGCACCTTCTTATCTTATCGTTATCAGACTTCACTACCTTTTACTATTGTGAAAAATAAACACTGTTATTTACAATTCGGTTTCATTGTAAGGATCGAATTTTTCGAAGCTCCTACCTACAAGAGCACACACGCACGCACGGAAAACACAAAAGGAAAAGAAAGGAGTTGTACCCCGATCAGATACCATAAAGGCACACTAAGAAGAAACAAGCCAAAGGTTCCATCCATAGGGAAAGAAACTAAACAACAAACTAGAAAATAGTCAAACAGAAGCTAGATTCTTCTCAGAAGGTGTCATAAGGACATTCTAAAGCCCCGATACTATCACCTGTAGGCTCCGTAGCGAAAGAGGGTATAAATGCACTTATGAAAGAACCAAAGAAGTTTCAGAACAGAAAACGTAACACAAAGACAAAAGGCAAAAGATAATCAATCGACCAAAAATTTCAACGACCCACTAGTAATACCTTACAACGATACAGAGAATCAAACAGTAATCTTAATCTTATCAGTTTACCGTGTTCTCTCTAATTTCTTGTTTCTCTCTACCTAGTTACTAGTTTCTTGATTCACACTAGCACTAGACGTAAAATGCTCAATACATAATTTTATTGCAACTCCTAACAAGGACTATTTATTATCCGAAACGCATAAAAAGGTAAAATCAGTTTATGACATACTAACGTTTAACAGGTAATAAGTTTGCAATATGTTACAATGTACCTATTACATGGGGAGATATCATAAATTTTATTGTCAACAATATACCGCCTTTGTACGAGTATATGTATGATAGAAACTGACCTCTTTCTACAAGAGTACAATGTTACAAAGGTTATAACATTAACAAGTCCCACTTGCAGGATATGTCAAAATGTTAAACATTGGATACTTTCTTCTCATCCCTTAAGAAACAATACTGCCCAACATTTCATCAAACCACTTCACAGAGAAATACACACCAACATCGTGGAAACTACTGTGAACAACTTTGTACCCAACAAAGTACCTACTCAACTCCAAACCACCAGAAATCTCTAAAGATGAAAAAAGACTCCCACGTGTAACAAGAACAACACTTGCACAGTTGAGATCTGGTAGGTCAAAGATTCTCAACAACTATATGAATCGCCTGGATCCAAGAATTAAAGACATATGTAAGGAATTTTAATTGTGTTCAGCATATAAATGCTTGTCACAAATGTCGTTCCCTGCTTAATGCACTACGCTAAATTTCATGACATGAATTGGACTCGAACCACCAACCTCCAGATCCGAAGTCCACGGCGCTAACCACTACATCACTGAGATTGATGAAGACAAATGTAACACTTGCAATGAGAGTCCACACGACATCATCCACCTCTTCAATTGCCCATCAAAGCTCACACAACTCACACCTATGGATCTTTATTAAAAAAAAAAAAAAAAT
>NW_007381098.1:0-1642 GCF_000475195.1 Diaphorina citri | reverse complement strand
CAGAATAAAGTTTACACGGGCGGTAAATTGGCAATCGAACCCGCATCAACCTAGCGCTTACAAAAATTCGCTGGGATTTTATTTTTAATTCAACTCTGTTTCTCTATTTCAGATCTCGAGCCAATATAAGCCACAGCCCCATGACCTTCACAACAAGTCGTTCTTGATTTGGCCACCAAGGCAAAGCGCCTTAAAACTCCACCCTTGGACTTTTCATCCCCCTCACTACTCGGTACAGTCGAATTAGGTATTCTTGACCTTATAAGCCGAAAACGGTGCGCCCAACAACGGACCCCTCAAACTTTCCGGTCTCATATCGCCACCAGAGTCCCTTTCCCTCGCTGATCATTCACGGCGCATGCGTGAAACATTTCCCGAGGTTAACCGATCATGTCCGAACTTCGGCCGATTCTCCCGAAGACGACCACGATCATTCCGCTGTCGAATAACGACATTTGTGTGACGTCACTGATCAAGGAGAAAATCCGAGAGTACATGATGAAGGGACAGGCGAAGGAGGTGGATCCAGGCGACGAGGCTTCCCCTATTAAGGTGAGTAAATGTATGTTAAAAATCTGGTGTGAACATCACACGACTTTCCTTATCCTATTGAATGATGCTTATTTGAGTGTTCTTTTACCATAACTTTTACAATATGTCTAACCGTTTTGTCGCTATAGCTGAAAACCGCCAAAATCGGTCGAAATCTGTCCAAAAGCGGTCAAAATACCGCCAACCGCAGCACCTATCTCAACCAAACGTTTTGAGTTGCATCCTTGTCACATTTGTAAACTCCATACCAAATTTCAAGTCTCTAGCTCATACCGTTCCCGATATTTTGTTAAATTACACCGAAAACCGCCAAAAAGCGGTAAAATGCCGCCAACCGTTGCACCGGTCTTAACCAAAAGTTTCGTGTCGCATCCTTGTCACATTTGACATCTACATACCAAATTTCAAGTCTCTAGCTCTTACCGTTCTCGAGATATTTTGTTTACAGACAGACAGACAGACACACAGACACACAGACAGACAGACAGACAGACAGACAGACAGACAGACAGACAGACACACACACGGACCAATGGCTGAAACTTTGGATTTAGGCTCTAGGGACCTCAAAACGTGTTTTGGCATTAAAAACTGACCATCGAAAATTTGACCCGATTACATTACTTTCCTTCCTATAGGATAAGGAAAGTAAAAATGTAAATGTAAGAACAACCCTTCCACCCACCCAACCCTCTCTCTCTCTCTCTCTCTCTCTCTCTCTCTCTCACTCCTCTCTCTCTCTCAACTGACCCACATGGTAAAACAACTTTATCCGTCTTTTTTTCTTTCTCTCTCTCTCTCCCTCCCTTTCTCTATTTCTCTCTCTTTCTCTCCCTCAACTGACACAAAGAAGGAAAAAGAGATTCTCTCTCTCTTTCTCTCTCTCTCTCTCTCGCTCTTTCTCTCTCTACCTCTCTCTCTCTTTCTCTCTACCTACCTACTTTCCTTTTGTGGGTTTTCCTTTATGAGAAAAATAAGAGTAAAATCTAACTTCTTTTAGGTAGGTAGGTATGAAGGTAGAAAGGAAGGTACGTAGGTATTTGTTATCCTATTCCCCAGCACTTTTTTTAATGTTGTTACCTAACTCAAA
>NW_007381097.1:0-16426 GCF_000475195.1 Diaphorina citri | reverse complement strand
GGCTGACCGATTATTATTATTATTTAATTAATTAATAAAGGGGTGGGTGCTCTTTCTCTTCTTGTCACATTTCAATAAGGAGGTGGGACATCTTGTTCTAACCTGAAAGTCTAAATTAAACACTTCTTCCTGACATATGTCTTAAAATGTGAAACGGACTTTTTCTTTGGAAAAAAAAATGTTATAAAAACCTCTCCCTTGGCTTGGATTCGAACCCACACCCTCCAGGTTAGCACATTAACCACTTGGCTACCTTCAGGCCAGTGATATCTAGTCACTGGGCAAACACCATTATTATATTGTTATTTCGTTTAACATTCCGCTTGACTGATTGCCAGTATCAGGAAACTCCCTATATTTCTTTCTAACCGTGCTAGATAGATGTACCTACGTAATACCTTATACGTATGATACAGTCTGTATCTTAAATCTTGAGACATTCACATTTCTCAATCAAGTACTGAGTGCAAAAATTTGCATTTCATTAGTTTAATTTGGCAGCCTTTTCAGAATATTTTAAGAATTTTTCTTAGCCAGCCTTGTTAGCTTGGAAAGTAGCGTGTCTGCCTGGTTAGCACTAGATCGCGGGCTCGATTCCCGCCTGGGGCATCAAGTACTGAGTGCAAAAATTTGCATTTCATTAGTTTAATTTGGCAGCCTTTTCAGAATATTTTAAGAATTTTTCTTAGCCAGCCTCGTTAGCTTGGAAAGTAGCGTGTCTGCCTGGTTAGCGCTATATCGCGGGCTCGATTCCCGCCTGGGGAGGACTTTGTCCTCAACAGGTGAGGTTTGTTCTCGGGATTAATGGCTTTGTCCGGTCTTCCTTCTCTCAGCCCTCTCAATCAGCCCTAGCGGACTTTGTCCTCAACAGGTGAGGTTTGTTCTCGGGATTAATGGCTTTGTCCGGTCTTCCTTCTCTCAGCATAGCACCAACTGAATACTACCTCAACCCACCGAGAATCGCATAGAGCGAAAAAGACTGTGAAGTGATTTCTTTTAATTCCGGTGAAACGTTCGCGTTTTTGTAAAGAAAAATCAACTCTTGAGTTATTTTTCGTGTTTTTGTGGAAAAAATCAAATTGTGAGTTCAGTTTTCGCGCGTTTTTGTGTAAAATCAAGTGATTTTCAGTGTCGCTCGATTGTCCATTCTTTCTAAAGTTACTTTTCGATTTGTTTCCGCCGTCGATCGAACTTCTTCGATCGATTTCAGACCCGAGGGATATCGAAAGCAGTCAAAATTACTTCCTACACTCTCAGCATGTCGTCACCGAGCGCTGGCAAACATAAAAATAATAATAATAATAAAAAATAAAAAAAAATAATAATAATAAAAAATAAAAAAAATATAAAAACCTCTCCCGTAGCTTGGATTCGAACCCACACCCTCCAGGTTAGCACATTAAGCACTTGGCTACCTTCAGGCCAGTGATATCTAGTCACTGGGCTAACACCATTATTATTATTTCGTTTAACATTCCGCTTGACTGATTGCCAGTATCAGGAAACTCCCTATATTTCTTTCTAACCGTGCTAGATAGATATACCTACGTAATACCTTATAGGGCAAGCATGAGGTTACCATATTGGGAGGTGAGTGGAAAATCGACACTACGTCTTTTTGGGCCTGTGGGACTATAAATAGGGATCAGAGGAGCCAAACTCTAACCAGCCTTGCTAGCTGGAGGTTACAAAGGGTTTTTCATGATGAGTTAACACATTTATACGCTATGCTGAACTATCTTGCTTCAAAGGAAAAGCACAGTCCTCATGATGGTTGACTGCGGAGCAAGCATGAGGTTACCATATTGGGAGGTGAGTGGAAAATCGACACTACGTCTTTTTGGGCCTGTGGGACTATAAATAGGGATCAGAGTAGCCAAACTCTAACCAGCCTGGCTTGCTGGAGGTTACAAAGGGTTTATCTTGCTTCAAAGGAAAAGCACAGGTCCTCATGATGGTTGACTGCGGTTCAGGACGGCCTAAGTAATCTTGGCTACAGACTAGTACAGACCATCAACCTCCCTCGGTGCAGCTACACCGCTACAATAACCACGTCTTTTTACTATTCTCCAATGACGGCCAATCACACTGATATCGTCTGACAGACCGCGGTCTCAGACCTTGAGACCTAGGTCTGTCGGACCTCATTTATCAGGTTCCTTTCCGAAGCGCCAAAATTTCATCAAATTTTGGGCAAGCCGTTTTCTCGTGGAAAGAGAACAATAAAGTTGTATCCACACATAGTCGACCTCGTCGATCGATGGTCGATTGACGTCGACTGAAAGCGTACACTGCCTCGACAACATAGATTCACCTCGTCAGTCGACCGTCAATCGACGAGGTCGTTTAAGTGTGGACACAGCTTGAGAATTAAAGAGGTCTTATCAGCGTAACAAACCGACGTATATTTTTACAGGTTTCGAATTACTTTTTTTATGTTTCCGATTTTGGGATCTTGCATCTCCATTTAAATTTCGTGCAAATTCAATTGTTAAGATATACGCTTAGATAATTCACAATTAAAAAAAGAAAAATCAAGGTTAACATAGATATATATCCGGGGATCCATTATGAAGTCCTGTGGATTGGAGTGTTGGGGAAGTCTTCTGACTAATCTTATTAGTTTATTTAATATACCAGGTCGATATTACTACTGCGTAAACCGATGGACAATTGGATAATTAACAATTGTAATATTTTCTTTCTCTCCCCAGGCCTGAACGAGTTCTGCGTGAAGTTCTTCGGACCCCGTGACACCCCCTATGAGGGAGGCGTGTGGAAGGTGAGGGTGCACCTACCCGAACACTACCCTTTTAAATTCGACGAGGTCGTTTAAGTGTGGACACAGCTTGAGAATTAAAGAGGTCTTATCAGCGTAACAAACCGACGTAAATTTTTACAGGTTTCTATTTATTTTTTTACTTTTTTTTATGTTACCGATTTTGGGATCTTGCATCTCCATTTAAATTCCGTGCAAATTCAATTGTTAAGATATAGGTACGCTTAGATAATTCACAATTAAAAAAAGAAAAATCAAGGTTAACATAGATATCCGGGGATCCATTATGAAGTCCTGTGGATTTGAGTGTTGGGGAAGTCTTCTGACTAACCTTATTAGTTTATTTAATATACCAGGTCGATATTACTAATTACTACTGCGTAAACCGATGGACAATTGGACAATTAACAGTTACCTATAATCTTTTACTATACTCCAATGGCGGCCAATCACACTGATATCGTCTGACAGACCGCGGTCTCAGACCTTGAGACCTAGGTCTGTCGGACCTCATTTATTAGGTTCCTTTCCGAAGTGCCAAAATTTCATCAAATTTTGGGCAAGCCGTTTTCTCGTGGAAAGAGAACAATGGAGAGCTTAAATCCAAAGTTTCAGCCATTGGTCCGTGTCTGTGTCTGTGTGTCCGTGTGTCTGTAAACAAAATATCTCGAGAACGGTAAGAGGTAGAGACTTGAAATTTGGTATGTAGCTGTCAAATGTGACAAGGATGCGACACGAAACTTTTGGTTAAGACCGGTGCTACGGTTGGCGGCATTTTACCGCTTTTTGGCGGTTTTTGGTGTAATTTAACAATATCTCGGGAACGGTATAAGCTAGAAACTTGAAATTTGGTATGTGGTTCACTAATGTGACAAGGATGCAACACAAAACGTTTGTTTGAGATGGTTGCTGCGCTTGGCGGTATTTTGACCGCTTTTGGACAGATTTCGACCGTTTTTTGGCGGTTTTCAGCTATAGCGACAAAACGGTTAGAGATATTGTAAAAGTTAGGGTAAAAGAACGCTCAAATAAGCATCATTCAATAGGATAAGGAAAGTCGTGTGATGTTCACACCAGATTTTTAGTTTTTACTACGATTTGTAAGTAGATTAATAATCGTGTTTCTGAGTTCCCCTCTGATGTACTACCTTTCACTACTTGAGAACATTTAAATCAAAGTAGGACTTGTTTGAAATAGTGAATTCTGTGTAGCCAAGTAATACCTGTATAACCATGTAGCTTGTTGATAATATCATATCAAGGGAGCCAGCCAGCCAGCATCGGTGGCGTAGTGGACAAGACGCTCGCCTGGTAATCAGGAGGGCGTGGGTTCGATCCCATCCGAGGTATGGAATTTTATCCTCATTTATTTGAGAATTTGACCACATAATAATGGAGCTCTAAGGGTTAGGTGGTAGAAAACGCCTAAGGCGTTAACCTCGCCTAGTGGTTGCCTTCAACTCAAGAGTCTATTATTATTATCAATTTACACGAAACGAGTACATACATATATGTCTCATGCACAAGAGTCAAAAGAGTGTGTAAAGCTGTGAAGAGTAAAAAGTGAGTTCTGAGTTGTATAAAAGAACTACTCCTTTTCGTACTACTCAATCGATGATTCAATTATTCCTAACTCCCTATATACCTACCTAATACGGGCTACAGAGGGAAGAAGAGTGAGTTACATGTTGCAGTGAGCACCAAAAATTCGTTCTCGGACCGACTGGCTTTCTCCTATCCTGTCCTCCTTTTGTCTTTGATTTTCTGACGATAAGACATCCGTTGTTACAGTTCGCTCTATCAAACCACTTTGTTTTATATTCGTCTCCAAGGATGGAAATCCTTTCTATTTAACCCTCTCCTTTCCCCCCTTTTTTTACTCTCCGTTATTTCTCTTCATCCCTTTTCTTTTCCTTCCTCCCCCTACATTCCCTTTTTTCTCTCCCCTTCTCTCTCTTTTTTTCATCACCCCCCTCTCCTCATCCTTCTCCTTCTTCCTTCCTCCCCTCCTTTCCAGGTTCGTTCCTACATCCAGAAATACGCTACCCCCGACAATCTAGAATCAAGGGAATCCAAAACCCGTGACCTCTATCCCAACGCTACCTATCCTCAATCCATTCCCAACATTAGCCACGTTCTATCCAATCCTGGCCAAGTTCACATTCATGGCTTGTCTCAGACTAGCTCTGCTCCGCAAGGTCCGCGAGGCTATGTTCACCCACAACCAAATCCTGGCGAAGTTCCCACCCATGGTGGAACTCAGACTAGCTCTACTCCGCGAAGCTATGTTCACCCACAACCCACTTCTGGCGAAGTTCCCACAAATGGGCTTTCTGGCCGTGTTCACAAGGCTGATAGCGATCAGTTATCAATGCTTTCTTCGTGCGAAAGTTCGCTGAGTGATTTTAGTGATGATGGATCTTATCGGTAGTTTGGGAAGAAGCTAGGAAGAGAACAGTTTGGGTCTAAATTATTTTTGTGTTGAAGGTGATATTATACATGCTTGAGAAAGGAACTCAGACTAGCTCTACTCCGCGAAGCTATGTTCACCCACAACCCACTTCTGGCGAAGTTCCCACAGATGGGCTTTCTGGCTGTGTTTACAACGCTGATAGCGATCAGTTATCAATGCTTTCTTCGTCCTCAAGTTCGCTGAGTGATTTTAGTGATGATGGATCTTATCGGTAGTTTGGAAAGAAGCTAGAAAGAGAACAGTTTGGGTCTAACTTGTTTTTGTGTTGAAGATGATATTTATTATACATGCTTGAGAAATTTTTATATTAATAAAAAAAAACCCCGGTGACTGTTTGTTAGGGGGGGATGTAGGACTTACTTGGATTTAGATCTCAAAATAAATAAGTACAGCTAGCATCTAGTAACGTGAGAATATAATGGACAGTAATAAAATACTTGCCATGCAGAGTTAAACCTTAACAAAAGATAAAATCGAGCTGTCGTCCTGTCCATGACTTTTCAACTAAAAGTCATGTTACGTAAGTTATATTTTTCTTTCGAAATTTTCACTCTTCTGAAGCTCGTTTCCGTTCTTTTGGTGTGAATGTGTGATAGCGTCAGGGTCCTATTTACTTAGTTATATCGTAGCTACCGCCCCTCGCTGTGTAGGAGAGAGGGACTCTGTGTGTTAGGAAGATGGTAAGACCTTTGTTTTCTGGTAAGTATTATCTGTTGTTTTATCAGAAGTTAATTAAATTGGGCAAAAATGGCCTAATGGTCAAAAATTCCGACATTTGTAACGAGGTTTTAATTTATTTTTGGTCCATTGTTGATACATTGTTTACAAGAGCTCCATTTTTGGTCCATTAAAATTGGAGAGAAAAATCTTCAGTTTCAATATCAAAAAGTAATAAAAATAATTACCTAAAAAATTTTAATGTAACAATCGGACCAGTAAAAATAGCTCAAAAGTTACCTACAAGATAAAACATAATTTCTTCATTATTCAATGGACTTTGGTTCCTGCAATTAATGCCCAGACGAATCTGAACCGTATAACAACCCCAAACACCTGTTCGCCAGGGTGACTTTGGGTTTTACCATCTTCTCACAGGTTAATTTCCCAGACGAATCTGAACCGTATAACAACCCCAAACACCTGTTCGCCAGGGTGACTTTGGGTTTTACCATCTTCTCACAGGTTAATTTTTTTTTGTGTGTACATAGTGGATTTACAGTCGAAGCTGGATAATTGAGAACTCAACTGACTAATTTTTCTCTCTCTTTTATAGAGGTTTTTGCCACGGTCTCAATAAAAAGGTTTCTTTGGCTCCAACCTATTTTAGTTTTCAAATTTTTAGAAGAATACATTATTGTGACATTTTTAAGCAAAAAAAAAGGGCATTTCAAAGATTTTTTTTTAGTCGAAGCTGGATAATTGAGAACTCAACTGACTAATTTTTCTCTCTCTTTTATAGAGGTTTTTGCCACGGTCTCAATAAAAAGGTTTTTTTGGCTCCAACCTATTTTAGTTTTCAAATTTTTAGAAGAATACATTATTGTGACATTCTTGAGCGCTCCAACCTATTTTAGTTTTCAAATTTTTAGAAGAATACATTATTGTGACATTTTTAAGCAAAAAAAAAGGGCATTTCAAAGATTTTCTCAAGTGAACAATTTTATCCATGTTCGATTTTCTAAAATATCCAGTTTTATCCAGGTTCGTCTCGAAGCATGTTTTCTAGTTCTAACATCACAGCTTTCGGTTTTCATGTACATAGGATTAGGCGCGATGATTTTTTTCCCCCTTCTTCTTCTTCTAATCTATCCAGGTTCGTCTCGAAGCATGTTTTCTAGTTCTAACATCACAGCTTTCGGTTTTCATGTACATAGGATTAGGCGCGATGATTTTTCCCCCCCTTCTTCTTCCAATTCAAAGAAATTGGCCCAGACCATTCAAGTTAAGCAACGTCGAGGCAGGCGTGAATCGGAATGAGTGACAGTTTTGGTTTAAAAGTGAACCTAAGCTAATCTTAGACAAATGTAAACGTTAAAGTAATCATTTATTTTTGATTCAATCTTAGTGTTCGAGTTGATTTTTTCCCCAAGGTAATGTTAAGATTCGTGAAAATAAGGCTTAGGTATATGAGAATTGATGATAAAATGTTTAGAACAGCCCTTTAAAAATGAAAAATCCTATTCCCGAAGGCAGAATCTTTTGTTTTGGAAGAAGAAGAAAGTTGACTTGTTTCTAATCATAATAATTATTTATAATTTATACATAATTTTATACAGTTTTATTTTATTTTTTATGTTTGTTTTCTCTCTCCTCTCATTTTTTTACCTGTTTCTTAGTCTTTCCCTCCTTTCTTCCTTCTCTCTGTATCATGACAGAAGTGATTGTCGTCTGCGTAAAAGAGAAGTTGACCCAAAATTTCTCTTTGGACGATCGCAATCGACCAATTCCTTCTTATGCCCAAAAGTTCAAGGTCTGACCAACTTTCCGAACAGCCTGCAGGAGTTGACAGTGAAAGAAGGTAGGTTTTCTGTTTCTCTACACAGAGACAGACATCCAAGGGACCAAGGGTATGGATATATAGTGGTCATATTAGCTGCTGAAAAGCTGGAAACAGTTTGTATACTCTGTAAACTCTCAATACTTTACGGCTGGATTATAGACTGCCAATGTTACTGGCTTGGTGTAAACATCAGTAACATCCAGTTGCATTCCAGTGCATGCACTTCTGTACACCTACAAATCCAATTAACTTCAATTCTGGTCAACTAATTGTCTTGTAATGTTATTGGACACCAGCGGTGTTTACCATTGGCAACCATTAACATTCCAGTCCAATGGAGCAGTTGCAAATGGGTAAAAATTTTTAATAAATGGTCGATTCCTACGTAAAAAGTAGTGAAAAATCCAAATCTGAGGTCAAAACTCCGAAAAAATAACTCTAATAGACCAAAAAATCAATTTTCCTTTTCCGTTCTAATGAAAGAATTCAAAGATGTGTGACGTCAGACTTCAGGCATTTGCCTTGCTAGGTAGTGCCAGTATGCAAGTGCGCTTGTGGAGGAGTAGAAAGAAATGCGCAGAAACATATGTGCACAAACACATTAATGTGTTGCCTGCAAGGGAGCTTTGCTCGGGTATTGCCAGTATGCAAGCACGCTGGTGGAGGAGCAGAAAGAAATGCACAGAAATGTATGATGTATGCACACAAGCACATTAATGTGTTGCCTACAAGGGAGCTTTGCTTGGGACATTTGATGTGACATCATTGCCTACGGGAGTGTATGCTGTGATGTCCAAGTTCACAATCTGCCGGTATTTTTTAAACCGATTTATCTTGGGATCTAGAAATCATAGGAGAAAGAGAAAAATTCCGTTGGTCCTCATTTTTCCTGCTATATAACTTTGAAATATCACCCAAGTAAGCTGATTTCTTTTTTTAAAAAACTATTTTTGGATAAATAATCATTCGATTTTAAATTAGGTACATAAACAACATGTTTTGTAGAAATTACCGAACTGTAATTTTTCTAAAAAAAATCTTATGTACCTACTTACGAGTCTTGGAGTAAGAATTGAATATTTTCATTTTAAAATTCTATTTTTTGTTGAATTTAAAATAAAAAAGTTGCATAATTTTGTTCAATTTGTTGAATAATTTTAAACACACAACGAATGTGTTTGAATTTTGAAATATTTTTCTGTTTTGATATTTTTATTTAGAAGCCTTTTTCCTTTTCCCCCCTTTGACTGCAGAGTGGCTTTTCACCTAATATAAAATTGGTTTTTTACCAATGAGGGGTGAGGCATGGGAAATCTTTTATTTTCAAAAAAAAAAAAAAATATTTCATCTAGCCAAAATGAACTTTTACTGGACACAGTGATGAGGCTATTGATTTAAAGTTTTAAAGTATTTGTTCAAATATTTAAAGAATCCTACGTGTAAAACAAAAATGGAAGTTGTCATTAATTCGCTAAAGTAAGTAAGAAAAAATTGAAATCCAAAATCCATGTTGAAAAGTCTCCTGCAATTTTCTCCTGGTTTTTCTTTCTTTTCAAATTTTAGCTCTTGCCATGGTCGAAATATTATGGGAGAGAGAAAACGTGTTGCCATATTGTGCATTGGAATGTCTACTAGGGCAAAGATAGGTCTGTTTACCCAAAGGGTGTCCAAAACTGAATAATATTTTAAAGGCTGTAAAATTGGGTCAAAATGAGATAAATATAAATAAAATAAAAAAAAAATGAGAGTTTTAATTAGAAACATTAATAATATTTTAAAGGAATGTCTACTAGGGCAAAGATAGGTCTGTTTACCCAAAGGGTGTCCAAAACTGAATAATATTTTAAAGGCTGTAAAATTGGGTCAAAATAAGACTTTTAAGAGTTTCAAGTAGAAACATTAATAATATTTTAAAGGATAGATTGGGCCAAAATGAGACTTTTTTTCTCTGTATAACGAGGGGTCCTGAAATACTCTCATTTTGAGAAGGAAAGTCTTGATTTGACCCAATCAAACACCCCCTCAAAATGTTATTCTTTAAGTTTTCAACACCCTGAATACTCTGCTTTGATTGAAGAAAAATCGAATCAAGGAGAGTTGAAGTTTTAATACTCCTTGGTTCGAATCTTGTGTTGGTTGAAAAGGTGTAAATAGGCCCAGAAAGAGCAGTCAATAAATATTTTGTGTGTAATTTTTCCCCCTCCCTTCTCTCATTTTTTGTTTTAGTTTTTAAGTTGCCACCTTTTGAAAATTTATTGGATGTCACCATAGTTTTTGCTTTGTCCCGTATGTTGTTGGTATATAGTTCTGAAGATTTAACAATTTTTCGGTGTAGGTAAGACAGCTAATGTTTAAAGTTCAATACCCAGTAATTTCTTTTTGCCCAGTTTTTGAGTTTTGGCTTTATTAAAATAACGAAAAAAAAAAAAATGATTTAAATAAATAACAAAGCCACAAGAGCTCTGTTTACAGTAAAGTTGATAGTAACATCAATCAGTAAATTTATAAAATGTTCACGTTTTGCTGAATATGGAACAAAAATGCGGCATGAGGTACAAAATAGGGCTGCCTGGAAGAGACTGACAAGAAATACCGACCCTATTTAAATAGGAAAAGGCTAGGAAGAAGAAGAAGATTTATTTATTTAATAATAAAATAGATACCTATTTGTAAAGGTGAAGAAGTTTTGTCAAGTGGCAATATATTTGCATGTGGACTGCACTAGTTCCTAATGGAACATTGAAGTTAAGCAACTTGCATGTGGTTGGTAACTGATTGGGTGACCATCTGGGCAATCTGATGCTGGCTTTTCCTGGCCCTCAGACTCAGACTGGGAAGAGGTTAAACGACGTCATTTTAAAAGACAAAATATTGATACCAGGAACAAGCTCCATGTTATTACTTCAATAATATAATCTAAAATTCATTCATATTAGATAATGAGATTCATAATATTATGGCACAAAAAAGACAACGAATTGTAGCCCAATGGAGGGAAAACCCCACGTCAGTAAAAAGCTCAGCTGCCAGCCTATTCTCTATTCAGATGGATATGAGAGCAAGGAGTCATTGACCCAAAATGAAGGAACCAATCAGAATGCGAGAATTCCTTGCATTGTTGCATTTAATTTAAAGGTCTATTTTTATAAACTCTCTCTTTTAAAAAACTTCGGTCTGTAACCTTTTTTTCAAGAGGTTGAATCATTGTGCAATGTGGGAGGAAGCACTGTGCAATGTACCTTCCTCTTTTGAAGAGAATGAAGGAACCAATCAGAATGCGAGAATTCCTTGCATTGTTGCATTTAATTTAAAGGTCTATTTTTATAAACTCTCTCTTTTAAAAAGCTTCGGTCTGTAACCTTTTTTTCAAGAGGTTGAATCATTGTGCAATGTGGGAGGAAGCACTGTGCAATGTACCTTCCCCTTTTAAAGATTTTCTACCGTTGCACCTTTGATATGTTTGACAACGTAGCCTACTTTTTTGATGACTCATTGCTCTCATATCCATTAGGATAGAAAATAGTTAGCTTGATTTGTGGCACGTCAGCCTTATAAGCGCCAGGCCGCGGGTTCGATTCCCACCCGGGGCAGATTTCATCCTGAACGGATAATGTTCGTTCTCGGAACGGCTGGCTTTTTCCTATCCTGTCTTCCTTCTCTCTTGGATTTCGGGACGATAAGACCTTAGCAGTTTTAGTTTCTCTACCAACCCTAACAAGGAGAAAAAAGCCACTGGATTCAGCTTCAATAAGTTAAAAAAGGTATGATATGTGAAAATGTCACTGTAAAATTGTGACAACTAAGGAGGGGTCTAAAAGATTTTGTAGCCTGAGAAAATCCTAAAATAAATTATTTAGGCATAGGACCACAGTTCGAGATAATGATTAAATTTAATCCACCAATCAGGAGGCAGTATTTTGCCCTTTGATCGAAAATGCTGCGTTCTAATTGGTTGATCAATTCTAATGATAGGTTATCTCAAAATATGGTCCCTGCCCTTAAAAGTAATCTAATTAAAAAAAGTATTAAAGATAAGCTGCTAGAGTAAATAGAACTAGAAGGGCAAGATTAAAAGAAGCTAAAAAATCAGGAGGTGAATATAATCCTGTACACAAACATTCCTAATATCTTACAGAATTACAGGGTAAAAAATTGAGTTGGCCAGATGGGAGTAACTTGTAAAATTCGTAAAGGTTGCCTGCCCAGTAGAGGAGAATTGGAAATAACACCAGCAATTATTGTACCTATTATTATTTATAGGCTCTCGAGTGGAAGGTAACCACTAGGCGAGGTTAACGCAGGAAGTCTACCTAGGTTATCCTTGAAATGAAAATGCACCGTGCTCGGGGCAAGTGCACAGATGAGATATCCAAAGTATATCATTCCACCAATTGCCAGGCAGATGCACAAACATATTATTTTCCGCAACTTCATCCTGGACTCCATTACAACAATTATTTTATACAGATATGTTTTGACTAGATATTGAGATTTCATCTAAAAAACGTGTGATTCTTTTTTTATTCAAAAGTTATTCGTTTTTTAAAATGCAATACTAAAAAGTATATTCCTTATTTCAAAAGCTTTATAAAAGGTAGATTTTATTTTTTTGGTAAGAAATATTTTACTGGCCATTTTTTTGAACTAAGAGAGTGATGTTCGTTTTCGCTTTGAATGGATTCTTTTTGTGTGTTTAATGGCAAAAAGGTTTTTGCCATGGTTACAGTGGTTTCAGGTTCGAAGAAATTGTCACTTGAAATGAGTTGATTTTTCTCCAAAATAAATATCTATTCTCTAGATATCATCCACTCCTAAAGAGGGTGATTATTGTTATGAGCAGCCATTTTTAGCGAAATCCCCCTTAGGTCATTAAACCATACAGAACATTTCAACATTGAATTCAATTTTGCATAATTCTTGTAGAAAGTGTGTGATTTCTTTTTTTAAAAAACTTCTGTTCAGCTACCTGAAAACAAAATGGAGATGGACCAATCAACTGGGCTGAAATGTTACCAAAGATCAGTGGTGTTTACATTTTTTTTACACACCAAGTTTATTTTCTTCTAGCTTGCACACATTTTGTACCATGGTCAAATGCTTGGAGCAAGTTAGGGGTACCTATGTGAAAAAAAAAATGGTGGATATCTCTGTTATTCTGGGGATTTCAAAACCTGTACTACATATCTGCCATTTTTTGACTTGAGGCTTGACTTAGCTTTGTGATACACCCTGTATACTAATTTTGTAACATTATTGATAATTCCATTCCTTTCAGATTATATTCTATGCAAGTCATGTGGAGCAGAAGTGAGTTCAGCTCTTAAAATCATTGACATCAAAAGTCCATTCAGTGAGAATTACCACACGGAAAGTCTGTTTGGTGTTGATGTTCCCGTGCAAGAACTGACCAATCCATACGGAATAAAATTCAGTGTAGTAATTGTGCGTTCAACTCTCTGTGTTGCAGAATTTGTAAGTATTTTGGTGACACACCATAATAAATTAAAAGAAAAGTATTTTGGTAGGTATTGGTTTTTGTAGATATGACATATTCCTTTTTTTTAAGTACAAGGAGTGATTTTAACAGATAAGGTTTGTTCTCCTGTAGGCCACCTTATTTATTTGCCACAAATAGCCGATATTGCTAAATTGTATAAAAATGAAATAAATAATTAAGGTTTGTTCTCAAAGTGAGCGTTTCCGATTTCCTTGAGCTTTGTTTGGTTTTGTTTCCTAATCGGGCTACAAACAGAGTGGAGCATAAAATAGAATAGAATAGAATATACCTTGTTTATCCTGCTCGAATGAGACTAAAAAGTCTATTTACCCCAGCAGTCTAAACAAGGTCTCATGTATTTTATGGGTTTAATAACAAGAGCATAGTGTATAGAGCAGGTAGGGAATGTGACGATAAATGGAAGTGACGAATTCAAACCGCCTAGAACTGAGAGCAAAAACCTCTATGCTCTTTGCTCTACTCTGTTTTTAGTCTTTTTAGTTAGTCCTAATATAAAGAACCATATTTTTATTAGTAGGTAACTATCTAGTAAATTGATGGAGTAAAAAGAGGCTAGTCAGCCTAGTTGGCTTGGTTGGTAGTGCCTCTGCCTTGTAAGCGCTAGGCGACGGGTTCGATTCCCGCCCGGGGCCGATTTTATCCTGAACGGATGTTCGTTCTCGGAACGACTGGCTTTCTCCTATCCTATCCTTTTTCTCTCTTCGATTTCGGGACAATAAGACCTTAGCAGTTACAGTTCCCTCTGTCAAACTTCTTTTTTTTAGGCATTAAAACCAACTTTTTTATGGATGCCTCGTCAGTCTATCCATGATTCCCTGGCTCCTTTCGATGGTCTGATATCTTTAATGCCACCGTTTATGGGACACCACGTATGAAGTATCTTTCGTAAATTTTGTGGCACACTTGTTTTGATGCACCCTGTATGGTAGGGCTGAAATTCTAGAGTACTTACTTGTTGTCTGAGAGAGATGGAAAATTCATTTTATAAATACATGCTCACAACTTTTGATTCGGTTATTTCCTTGAAGTCGTTTTGGGATAATCGCCCCTTGGCGCGCCTGGGGTTAGCTTGTAGGGTAGTGCGTCTGCCTTGTAAGCTCTAGGTCGCGGGTTCGATTCCCACCCGGGGCGGATTTTATCCTGAATTTCCTCTATCAAAACTCACTCTGGCAGAAAAAAAAGCTATCGACTAAATTTCAGCCCAGTGTACGCGGGTATTGTGTCTACAGGGTGTAACAAAGTCGATTCTTTCGCCGGAAATCGAACCCAGGACTTCTGAGCTCTTTAATTATTCTCGTACCTACATATTTCTTCCCTCCAAACTCGTCAACCCTGTAGATATCAAGTGTGAACACCTTAGAGCCTCTATCTTTATCTGGTACTGATAACAAATTATAACACTGTACTTAAACTATACCGGATGGCTCATTCCGCGTAGTTCAATGACTTTGAAGTGAGCATTTCCGATTTCCTTGAGCTTTGTTTGGTTTTGTTTCCTAATCGGGCTACAAACAGAGTGGAGCATAAAATAGAATAGAATTGTTTATCCTGCTCGAATGAGACTAAAAAGTCTATTTACCCCAGCAGTCTAAACAAGGTCTCATGTGTTTTATGGGTTTAATAACAAGAGCATAATGTATAGAGAGGGGTGTGACGATAGGTGGAAGCGACGAATTCAAACCGCCTAGAACTGAGAGCAAAAACCTCTAATATGCTCTTTGCTCTACTCTGTTTTTAGTCTTAAGCCAGCCTAGTTGGCTTGGTTGGTAGTGCCTCTGCCTTGTAAGCACTAGGCCGCGGGTTCGATTCCCGCCCGGGGCGGATTTTATCCTGAACGGATGTTCGTTCTCGGAACGACTGGCTTTCTCCTATCCTATCCTTCTTCTCTCTTCGATTTCGGGACAGTAACCTTAGCAGTTACAGTTCCCTCTGTCAAACCTCTTTTTTTTAGGCATTAAAACCAACTTTTTTAATTATGGATGCCTCGTCATTCTATCCATGTTTCCCTGGCTCCTTTCGATGGTCTGATATCTTTAATGCCACCGTTTAAATGGGACACCACGTACGAAGTATTTTTCGTAAATTTTGTGGCATACTTGTTTTTGATCCACCCTGTATGATAGGGCTGAAATTCTAGAGTACTTGTTGTTGTCTGAGAGAGATGGAAAATTCATTTTATAAATACATGCTCACAACTTTTGACTCGGTTATTTCCTTGAAGTCGTCTCAGTTAATCGGGTCCAAATACTTCTAATTTCTCAAAAACAATTAAATACCCCATTATTATTGTTATTTTTTCGTTTTTAATTAGTTGGTGGCAGTGTTCAGTGTAAAATCTCAGGCTAAATATTAGTCATCATCAGTCATCACTAAATTAGTGACCGATAAATCTCAGTATATTTATTAGTCGTCCATAAGTCATTACTGCTACCGAAAATTTGATTTTTATTTTCTTACGAGTTTTCTTTTTTTTTTCATCTTCTGTGGTTTTTGCATTTTTTTTTCCTCCCAAAAGGAAGATTATAGTTCCTTATTCAGTTACTTTATTACTCCTTTTATTTTATTATTTATTTTTCTCGACATTTTCTGAATATTTTTCTTTCTACCTCTACTATTGAACCCCGGATCAAAAAGTTCTGAGCCTAGCATGTGTATTATTTATACTTTGAATTTTCAGTGCCCTCCTCAAACAACATCCAGTCCTCTAATTTTTCTTCTTCTAGAGTTGGAAGTTAAGATTTTTGGTATCTTTGAAGAGCTCCGTCTCTGGCTATTTTTTTAAAGTCCATCGCTTTTTGGACTGCCTACCAGATCTTATTCTTCCAGCTTAGAAGTCGAAAATAATTTCATCGGTGCAGACGTCTTCGGTGCGGTGTCTTCAGAGAGGGAATTGTGTTAAAACCTTAAAAGCAAATGAGGCTGGGGAGACCGTAGATTAAAAAAAAAATAATAAAAAATAATATACAATCAATAGCTTAAGGCGAAAAAAATAAATAGCTAAGCTGGCCAAAAAAAATGAACAATTTATCCCTAAAGGGAATTTAGCTAATTATGTACCCACTTTGGCCATATCTTGGTACCGTTGATATTCACCGTAGTTTTGGAAAGTTTAATAGGCGTTTAACGTCACTGTATAACGGCTAAGGTCTTTGGTGA
>NW_007381096.1:16061-19596 GCF_000475195.1 Diaphorina citri | reverse complement strand
GATGTATAGATTTATTTTTATAACTTGAAATTATAGGATCTTATACATAATAATTACCTTTTATATTTTTGTAAATAGGTAAATCAAACGATTGTGAATAAAATAAATTTATTTTTCTGAAATATACCCACCTATCAGTCGGTTTGTTTTTTATTTACCCTCCATCTGGCGACAAGCTATCCGCCTCCCCACATATTATCCCAAAGCCTGAATGGGACCGAAAATAGCTAGCAGCACGAGATTACCCAGATCGTCACCCATCCGTATCACAACCACGAGCTACGAGCTACGTTACTAAACTTCAGTTATATTTTGGGAACTGGCGTATTCAAAGTGCTAATAGATCGCAGGTTCGATTCCCGCATGGGGCGGATTTTATATAGGTAAGTAATAGAATATAATAGAATAGAATAGAATAGAATATACCTACATCGTTTATCCTGCCCGAATAGGACTGAAAAGACCCTTTACCCCAGCAGTCTAAACAGGGTCTCGTATATTTGATGGGTTAAAGAATAATACATAGGTACAACTAACAATTCAGTAAGAAGACCTTGCTTTACTAGAAAAAAAAAGCTAAATGTAAATTAATAGTGGTAGTAGAGATTGACAATGAAATAAAATACAACAGGTAAAGATAGGTAGTGGTAGAGACATTGTGAAGGTTCGTTCTCGGAACGGCTGGCTTTCTGCTATTCTGTCTTCGCTTTCAGGACGATAAGACCCTAGTAGTTACAGTTCCTTCTATCAAACATCTTAAAAAAAAAAATCACATACCTAGTCCATTACCGCTAAAGGTCATATATGTTTATATCTAGCCTGATATGACGGGTGCGTTGCTTGGTTACCTTTTTGTATACAAACAGCATCGATTTTTATCAAAGAAAGAAAACTGTCTGCCCTTCACACCCATTTATTTCTGATTACCTCCTCTTCCATTCCGTTTCCTTCCCTTTTCTCCCTTTTCATTTCTCCTTTTTTTCTCTCTTCTAATATCATTCCTCCTCTTCTCTTCTATTATTTTTTCGATCTATCCTCTTTCTCCCACTCTTCTATTCCTTTATCCCTTTTTCTCCTCTCATGCACGTTATCATCTCTCCCTTTCTCCTCTCTCTTACACCCTTCTTTATCTGTATCTCCTCCCTCTCTTCCATTCTACTCTTTCTCCTCTCTCCTAAATCATACTCTTTCTCTTCTGCCTCCTTTCCTCCTTTGATAACATTTCCCCCTCTTTTGTCTCTCTGACATTTTTAAAATCCTCCCCTACTTTTTTTCTATTCCCTCTCTTCTCTCTTTCCTGCGAATTTTCCTCTCTCCTCTTCCTTTCTGTGCCTTTTTTGTTCGTAGCTTTCCACTATCATTCAGCATTTTGTCTCGCAGTCTATTGCATAAGTGTGAGTTTTTCCTTCAACGTATTTCAAAAGTTCGAAACTTTTCATTTTATTTTGTGAGTTACTCGAATGTAGGTAACATTTTCAGAATTGCAGTAAAGTGTTAATTTTTCGTGCCTTGAAAGGTAAGTTTCATAAATTCAATTTATATTAGGTAGGTACCTATCTAATAATTAAAAAAAAGTTAAAAAAGTACAGACATAAGACCTTAGTCTGTCTGCGGGAGTAAAGGGACTGTTCAGTCTCATTTTGGCCCTATAGACGGATTAAAATATTGACTCGGAAGGTCTGACTATCCAGAATTCAGAGAGGAAAATCTGTCTGCATTTTAGGGTCTGTACCGGAAGGGAGTGTTTTAATGTTTTTTTTTCTTCTTCTTCTTCTTCTTCTTCTTCTTCTTCTTCTTCTTCTTCTTCTTCTTCTTCTTCTAGGTGCTTTGACAGTAGGTCGTTCGCCCGATTTGTCATCTTTAGTGAAGGTATCTATTTTAATAAAAAATATTATAATCCATTCAATGTACCTATATTTCAGAGTTTCCCTTCTCCAAGCCCAATCATGTATGAGAGGGAGAACACCCTGCTTCTCTCCTCCACTGCTTCCGCCCTCTGCAACAATCTGTCCGTCAACCGAACCAGTGCCAAATCCAAGGGGGGAGTCGCCACCAAACTGGCCGTGGTACATCAGAACAACATCAACATCATCCCAGTGGCGGAGAGCGACAAGACGAGGCCCCAGTACATCACGTGTCACAATAACAGTGCCCTGTGTGAGGTCATGCAGGTGGGTCAAACCTCGATGGTCGGGTGGAAGAGCTCAGTAAATAAACGAACGAAGGGAATTTCTTTAAGAAGAAGAAAAATAAGGAGGAGAAGAAGAAGAAGAAGAAATAGTAGAGAAAGAAGAAGAATAAGAAGGAATAAATAAACGAACGAAAGGATTTTTTTAAAGAAGTTTTATAGAGTGAACTGTAACTACGAAGGTCTTATCGTCCCGCATTATAAGATAGAAGGAGGACAGGATAGAAGAAAGCCAGCCGTTCCGAGAACGAACCTGATCTGTTTAGGAGTCCACCCCGGGTGGGGAATGGAATAGAACCGTCAACGTAGTGCTTAAAAGGCAGGCGCGCTACGCGCTACCCTCCAAGCTAACTAAGGCTGGAATTCTTAGTTCTTACCTGTGAAAAATTTAACTGGAACTGGGGGAAAAAAACATTGGTGGATGTGCCAAAACTCCCGTGACTTAAATAATTATGTAGAAGTAAATAAGGCACACTAATAAAATTATTATAAAGGCAAAGGCACCATAACATCTAACAAAATAACAATAATCTGCCTCCCTTCGCTCCCCTCTGCCAGGTACTCTGGTGTGACCTAGGCTTCGAGGTGGTTCTCGTGGTCGCGTCCACACTAGGTCTGGACATTTACGATCGTGACGGTGTGGACTTGCTGTTCTCTCATCCCTGCATGGATGGACCTGAGGATGAGTACAGCTTTGTCAAGGGCATCGCCACACTCAATAATGAAGTCCTGTGTGCGGGTGAGTTTTTAGGATGTCTAATGAAACTTTTCCCAAATACTTTGATAATTATTTTCAATGTCCCAAGTATCTACCCCCCCTCTCTCTTTTTTACCGAAATAGAAAAGACAAAGAGGACAGGATAATAGAAAGCCAGCCGTTCCGAGATCGAATCTTATCTGTTTACGATAAAATCCGCCGTTTTTTGTCGAACCCGCGGCCAAGCTCTTACAAGGCAGGCGCGTTACCAACCAAGCTAACTAGGCTGGCTTATGGGAAAACTTTGGACTACATCTTTCTGACTACTCATGAATTCGAGTGACGTAACCTGATGATAGTGTGTTTCTACCTTTATATTTTTTCAAATTGTCCAGGAAATAGCTCAGGGGTTCTACGCGTGTTCGGGGTTCTGGATGAGGAGACCTGTCTATCGTTCATGGACCGGAAGGAAGGACATATGGACGCTATAACGGACATTGCATCTAGTAGGAACTACTCGAGCTCGGCAGTTCGGCCGGGATGGACAGCGGTCATTTGTCTGTGGGTACTTAACCGGTACTGAGTTACTGCAGATTCGCTTTACCGTGGATACGTTTGGGTGAGGTGAGCGAGAAGTGAGTACAGCTAAT
>NW_007381096.1:2599-15382 GCF_000475195.1 Diaphorina citri | reverse complement strand
GGGATACCAAAAAAAAAAAAAAAAAAAAAAAAAAAAAAAAAACAAACAAAGTCTGGCTAGGGTATAGTGAACAGAGATTAGACTAGCGTCCAGCAGTGGGACTATAAACAGGAAGAACAGCTAACCCTAACCAACCTAGCTAGCTGCTTCAAAGTACAAGCACAAGTCCTCACGATGGTTGACTGCGGTTCTATTATTGGGTTATATCCCCCTAGGTAGGTATATGTACCTAACTTCTCTTTCCCTCTGATTCCAGGAAATCAATCTCCTGTGTAGTTCCCAGATCAATGATCAGATGCTGGTGGGAGGTCGATTCCTTAATACCAATGGAACAGGGTTCTGTGTGTCTGCTTATGACACCAATTTGGTGCACTGCTTCAAGACCTAGAACTATGTGAGAGCCTTTGTTACACCGAAATACCTATTAAATTTTACCTCTAGGATCAGTCACGAGAAATACTTATCTTAATCTCGTCAATCTTGGAAAAAACGAGAGACGACACAAGGAATTTTTTGTCTCGAAATTTACTTATGAGGCAAAGGAATTTCTTACGTCGAATTTTACGAAACGCAAAATTTATTCTGTCTCGTCTCTTTGAAAATGCGAGACGATACAAGGAAATTCGCGACAAGAAATTCGAGAATTTCGACAAGATATTCTCGAATAATATCATGTCTTGCATTTTTACGTGCATCAATAATCAATAGGTACCTACCTACCGAGGATGTATAAAATTATTTGACATTGACATCAAATTTACAATAAATTCTATAGGTAAAGAAATTATAATTACCTACCTAGTTTAATAATATTGAAATTCGTACCTTGTTTTTATTATTATTTTCTTATCCCTTCATACTTCGTAAGTTAAAGACAAGTGAGGAAAATCAACGTCTCTTCTCAGCATAAGCAAGAATTTTGGCTTCACTTTATTTAAAACTTTCGACCTTGCACTATCCACTCCGCTTCAAACAGCATCGATTTTTATCAAAGAAAGAAAACTGTCTGCCCTTCACACCCTTCCATTTCCTCCTCTTCCATTCCCTTTTCCCTCCCTTCTCTTCTCTTTATCTCTTCTTTTCTCCTCTCTTCTTCCTCCTCTCCATAGACAACATTTTCCCCTCGATCTTTCGTCTCTCTGGCATTTTTTTTACCTCTCTTCCCTCTCCCCTTCTTTATTCTATTCCTTTTCTTCTCTTCTATTCTCTTCCCCTCCTTTTTCCCCTCTTCCTCCCGGTGCCTTTTTTGTTCGTAGTGTTCCACTATCATTCAGCATTTTGTATCGCAGTCTATTGCATACGTGTGAGTTTTTCCCTTCCATTCCGTTTCCTTCCCTTTTCATTTCTCCTTTTTCTCTCTCCTAATATCATTCCTCCTCTTCTCTTCCATTATTTTTTCGATCTATCCTCTTTCTCCCACTCTTCTATTCCTTTATCTCTCCTATCTTCTGTTCCTTTCTCCCTTTTTCTCCTCCCATGCACGTCATCATCACACTCTTCTCTTTATCTCTCCCTTTCTCCTCTCTCTTACACCCTTCTTTATCTGTATCTCCTCCCTCTCTTCCATTCTACTCTTTCTCCTCTCTCCTAAATCATACTTCTCTTCTGCCTCCTTTTCTCCTTTGATAACATTTCCCCCTCTTTCGTCTCTCTGGCATTTTTAACATCCTCCCCTACTCTTTTTCTATTCCTTCCATCTCGACAAGAAATGTGTTTACTTGAGATTAGGGGATAAAACTTCTTTTTAATTTTTTTGTGATCTTTTATCAGTTTTTCTGACTTTTCTGAGTTGGGTGCCCAAATTTCCTCTGTTTTATGATTGTCCAGAGATCTAGGACTGTGTTGGAGTCAAAATGATCGAACATTGGCAGTCTCCAGTTAAAATTTGCTCAACATGGATGGTTCTGTTTGCTATAGATACAATGATCTCAGGTAAGATAATCCCTTATCAGATTGATAAGGTGATAATGACTTGATAGTTTGAAAAATTGGAGGCCCCAAAACCTCGTTCTCATCTGGGGTTAACATACCTTCCTTTATCTACTCTCCGATAACATGCAAGCAAACACAGCAGTAGAAATGAGTTGTCAGGGTTAAATAGACAGCTTTGGAACTTTGGCAGTATCTATGGCAAAATTGGGCAGATTCCTATGCTATTATTACAGATTATTGACCACCTAGGTGACTGGTTGCATCATCAATTAATTATATGCAATTGTAATCTTCTAACTTCTAACACAAAGGGTTTTCTAAGTTTAAAATTAGCTCACTGTTCAAAAGCTAAATTCTCAAAATTTGGTTCAGCAATTCTTCATTTCATATTACTATTGTTGTCATTATTATTATTATTTTATGCCAAGGTCTTAGTGAGCTTTATGCCACCTTGTCTTTCTTTGTAGATTTTAACAAGGCCCTCATAGTTTTATGTCCTCCTATGGCACCTACTGTAATCAGTAGATAGGTACTGTATCTCTTTTGCTGTTTTTTTTTTTTTTTTTTTTTTTTTTTTTTTTCTCCATTTGTCTATCAACACATTAACATTATTATGCTTACCAACCCTGGTTACTTATTTATTATTATTTTTTTTTAATCCTTATTTATTCACCTTAATAAATAATATTTTTTCCACAGGTATTGCAAGTTCAAAAGCAGATGATGTTGAAAAACATTTGGAACTTGGCCGAGACTTCCTATCCCGTGGTCTCCTACAAGACGCTCTGTCACATTATCTTTTTTTTTTGTTTTTTTTTTTTTTTTTTTTTTTTTTTTTCATTTGTCTACCAACACATTAACATTATTATGCTTACCAACCCTGGTTACTTATTTATTATTATTTTTTTTTAATCCTTATTTATTCACCTTAATAAATAATATTTTTTCCACAGGTATTGCAAGTTCAAAAGCAGATGATGTTGAAAAACATTTGGAACTTGGCCGAGACTTCCTATCCCGTGGTCTCCTACAAGACGCTCTGTCACATTATCACGCAGCCGTCGAGGGGGACCCAGAGAACTACTTGACCTATTTCAAACGAGGCACAGTGTACTTGGCACTCGGGAAAGCCAAGTTTGCTCTGCTGGATTTTGACAAAGTCCTTCAGTTGAAGCCAGACTTCAAGAGTGTAAGTGTATTATGATATTTATGATATGCCTCAGGAGTCAGGAGGCATTCTCTGCCACTCAACCTGTGTATCTAGGTTAGCTTAAAGTTATAGGTACTGTACTTATTTATTCTAAAGCATCAAACACTATGAATATAAGATAGGCCTAGGGACAATGACCTAGTAGTCAAGTCCCTTGACATTTGATAAGAACATTTATGATGGGAAAATTAAGTAGGTGATATACTGTAGAGATTTCACTTGATTTTTGTAATGAATGTTTGATTTACTCACCAGCCTTATAAGCTGAGAGGTAGAACATTGGATTTGTAATCTGGGGGGCTGTGATTTGCAACATACAAATTCAGTAGTATCAATTTGAGGTAGATATTTGTATAAGCTTTGCTTGAACAAAATCATATCTATTTGCTCTACAAATCACTATTTATGTATGTCATTGTTACAGGCACGTCACCAAAGAGCTATTGTGTTGTTCAAACAAGGAGAATTTGAGGAAGCAAAGAAAGATTTGGCTGTTGTTGTAAGTATTAAAAATAGGTTTGGTAGGTACTTACTTAGTTGTGTGCTAGCTGGTATTGTATTGAAAATAAGTAGATAGTAATTCATAGATCTTTTCGTACTAATGTTATCCCCCTCCTGGATTTATTGACCCAGAGGGCCCCGAGGAAAACCTTGCAGAAACTCATGTATTAAAACTAAAACACTTCCCTAACCATGAGAGACAGACTCTTTAATCCTCGGAATTTTTTCATGAAGAAATAGCAAAATTTCACTTAGAGGCCCTCTTTCAGATAACTCTAAATTACACAGTGGCCCTTGGCAGCAAGTGTGGTGGTGCCATTACACCTAAAGAGTGAAAAATCACCTCTTTGTTGACTCTGTGAGCATAGAGGGGCATAATAAAATACGACTTTACTGATGAAAATTTTGTAATATGCTCATTACAGGCAGATGGATCTGACGATCCTTTCACTACTGAGGCATACAACATGTACCAGCAACTGCCTCAGTTGGAGAGTTACAAAGTGTATGCCCTTCACTACCACTCTATGGCAGATTACCAAGAAGCCATACGACATCTGGACTATCTTATTGAGGTAAAAAAAAAAAATACAGTACCCTTGGTCCCAATTAAGTAGTTGAAATAATCGAAAGTTGAAATAATTGAAATTCCGTATAAAACAATGACAACAGGGGCAAAATTTAGATACAAAGGATCAAAATGGTTATTAAATACCGTATTTTGAACTGATTTAGGGGTTGAAATAATCGAGGTTCTACTGTACTTAAATTAAAAAAATCAGTACATAGTTGGTTAACGAATAGGCAAATGAAGATCCATTTGTCTGTCTCATCTGAGATTGAACCTATGCTTGCCAGCTGAGTTAGCTTGGAGGGTAGCGTGTGTCTGCCTTGTAAACGCTAGGTCGTGGGTTCAATTTCTGTCTGGGGCGCATTTCATCCTAAACATGAGGTTCGTTCTCGGAATGACTAAACTCCTTCTATCCTGTCTTGCTTCTTTCCTTGCTTTTGGGACGATGAGACCTTAGCAGTTACAGTTCCCTCTATCTCTATCAAACCTCTTGTAAAAAAGAAGTTGACGTTGAAGCTCCTTAGTTACAGTTCCTCTTTTTTCGTTAAAGTTAGCATAGGTACCTAACTAAGTAACTAATCCTTGTTTTTATTTTTATTATTTTTAGCATACCTAACTGATCCTTGCTTGTTTTTCTACAGAATTGTCCCTGGTCTTCTGAGTTCCGTGAGCTTCGTTCAAATTGCCATGAGCTCATGGGTGATATTCAAGCGGCCATCATGGATTTGAGATCCACCACCAAGCTTACGTCAGATCATACCGTGGGGTATTTCAAGCTGAGTAAACTGCACTACAGGGTGGGCCATGTAGAAGATTCGCTACGGTAAGTCAGTGCGGTAAAGTCGAATTTTGAACGGTTTTTATTATTGTGATTTATTTAACTAGGGAAAAGAATCAAGAGAACTACGGTAAGTCAGTGCGGTAAAGTCGAATTTTGAACGGTTTTTATTATTGTGATTTATTTAACTAGGGAAAAGAATCAAGAGAATAAAAGTGAGGGGGGAGAAAAGGGCGAGGGAGACCGAAGAAAAGGTGGAAAGATTGTATGAATCAAGACCTGGGTGAGAAAAATTCAACAGGGCATGAGGTACACAATAGGGCTGCCTGGAAGAGACTGACAAGAAACGCTGACCCTATTTAAAAAAATAGAAAAAGGCTAGAAAGAAGAACAATATTTTACTTAACTAGCTGTTTTTTTTTTTTTCTCAAATTTATCAGGACATGAGGTACACAATAGGGCTGCCTGGAAGAGACTGACAAGAAACGCCAACCCTATTTAAATAGGAAAAGGCTAGAAAGAAGAATATTTTACTTAACTAGCTGTTTTTTTTTTTCCTCTTTTTTTTAATTAATCAGGGTGTTTATTTTGTAAAATGTACCCCCCATAATGTATCAAATATATAAGATCTTGGTTAGACTGCGGAGGAAAAGGGACTTTTCAGTCCTACCCCAGCAGGATAAACAAGGTATATTCTATTCTATTCTATTCTATTACTGAATCCTCCTCTTACCTAGACTTACGTAGGCCACCTTTGTAGCCGAGTGTTCAAGAGCACTGACTCTCAACCTGGGGATGCTGGGTTCGAATGCCAGCCAGGGTAGAAATTCTTTGACCAAAATTGTCCATTCTTTGATAGGAGGCATGGGTGTAAAATAAGATCTTGGTTAGACTGCGGAGGAAAAGGGACTTTTCAGTCCTACCCCAGCAGGATAAACAAGGTATATTCTATTCTATTCTATTACTGAATCCTCCTCTTACCTAGACTTACGTAGGCCACCTTTGTGGCCGAGTGTTCAAGAGCACTGACTCTAACCTGGGGATGCTGGGTTCGAATGCCGGCCAGGGTAGAAATTCTTTGACCAAAATTGTCCATTCTTTTATAAAGAGGCATGGGTGTAAAAGAATATGCCTGAAGTACTTAAGATTAAGTAGTGCAAAAGCGGTGTCAAGATACATTTTTTTTTATTTAGAAAAATCCACTATTTTACGGTTTCTTTGACACCTTTAGTGGCAATCTCTTTGGTGGCTATTACCATTAGCGCAGTGAGGTACAGCTAATGGGGTGAACTACGAAATGGGTTTTCTTTAGACTGCGAAAAAGGAACGTGAACACTCGGTTCATAATTAAAATCAATAAAAGAGATAGATTTCATAAAGGGTACTATAGCAACTTAGGTTTTATCGTCCCAGAATGGAAGAGGGAAGTAGGACAGGATAGGAGAAAGCCAGCCCAGCCGTTCCGAGAACGAACCTTATCAGCTTATCACTTTAGGATGAATTTCTCTTCGGGCGGGAATCAAACCCTCAACCTAGCTCTTACAATAACGCTATACCATCCAAGCTAACTAGGCTGACCATGCGCTATCGTTCATTTCACCATTGAGCTACAAGATAGACCCGAAGGTGTCCCTTCATCTTTTTCTTCCCAGGTCAACAGTAGACAATGTTAATTTCCTTTTCTGTCACCTCCACAACTTTTCGTTCTCAGATCGGCAGTCACCAGCTTGTTCCTATGGAAAGACTGGCTCGCTGCCGCCTACGGCTCGGGGCACATCCGAATTTTCGACTCCTCCAAAATCAACTACACTTATGACGGCACTCGGCCTGTGACGGCCGTACGCCTACTGACGGAAACGGCCGCTCATGCGCGTTACATAACGGCCATGGATGTGGCTATGGGTGCCGATTACTTGCTCACGGTGTCGGAAGACTCGTACGTGAAGATTTGGCGAGTTTGTAAGAACAATAACGTGACGGTGAGTCTGCTGTGTTCGGGGTTCGTGGGCTCGATCCTGTAAAAAATGGTCGACGTCGAAAAAAAAAAAAAAAAAAAAAAAAAAAAAAAAAAAAACACAGTACCTACCCTCAGTCCCAATGTTGAATTAATCAAAATTGAAATAATTGAAATTCCGTATAAAACAATGACAAAAGGGGCAAAATTTAGATACAAAAGATCAAAATGGTTATTAAATACCGTATTTTGAACTGATTTAGGGGTTGAAATAATAGAGAGTTGAAACAATGGAGATTGAAATAATTGAGGGTTCTACTGTACTTAAATTAAGAAAATCAGTACATATTTGGTTAACTTCTCTAATAGGCAAATGATTAGCGTGTATGTATGGCGTGTATGGCGGCCATACAACTCAAAAGTTCACTCTAATGCCCATAAATATTAATGGCATGTACTGTGATGGGACTTGGTAGATCTGTGCATGAGCCCAACACGCCCTACACTAGAATTTAGACCACGCTACGCCACTGCAAATGAAGATGCATTTGCCAGCTGAGTTCGCTTCGAGGGTAGCGTGTGTCTGCCTTATAAACGCTAGGTCGTGGGTTCAATTTCTGTCTGGGGCACATTTCATCCTAAACATGAGGTTCGTTCTCGCAAGTGAGGAAAATCAACGTCTCTTCTCAGCATAAGCAAAAATTTTGGCTTCACTTTATTCAAAACTTTCGACCTTGCACTATCCACTCTGCTCTAACCTCCTCGACGAAATCGATTAATCGAACCACACCACATCGATTCATCGATATCAAAAATAATCGTTCCGTTCAAAATGCACCAATCAGAAGGCTCCACGGCAAATCTCGACAAGAAATGTGAAATGTGTTTACTTGAGATTAGGGGATAAAACTTCTTTTTAATTTTTTTGTGATCTTTTATCAGTTTTTCTGACTTTTCTGAGTTGGGTGCCCAAATTTCCTCTGTTTTATGATTGTCCAGAGATCTAGGACTGTGTTGGAGTCAAAATGATCGAACATTGGCAGTCTCCAGTTAAAATTTGCTCAACATGGATGGTTCTGTTTGCTATAGATACAATGATCTCAGGTAAGATATTCCCTTATCAGATTGATAAGGTGATTTAGGTGATAATGACTTGATAGTTTGAAAAATTGGAGGCCCCAAAACTTCGTTCTCTACTGGGGTTAACGTACCTTCTTTTATCCACTCTCCGATAACATGCAAGCAAACAGAGCAGTAGAAATGAGTTGTCAAAAAGTTCAAAATTGGGTTAAATAGTCAGCTTTGGAACTTTGGCAATATCTATGGCAAAATTGGGCAGATTCCTATGCTATTGACCACCTAGGTAACTGGTTGCATCATCAATTAATTAGATGCAATTGTAATCTTCTAACACAAAGGGTTTTCTAAATTTAAAATTAGCTCACTGTTCCAAAGCTAAATTCTCAAAATTTGGTTCAGCAATTCTTCATTTCATATTATTATTGTTGTCACTATTATTATTTTATGCCAAGGTCTTAGTGGGATTTATGCCACCTTGTCTTTCTTTGTAGATTTTAACAAGGCCCTCAGAGTTTTGTGTCCAAACATAGTCGACCAGCCGTCGATCGACGAGGTGAATTTATGTTATTGAGATAGTGTGATCGACATCGGTTCAGTCGACATCGATGCTGATCTAGTTGACGGCCGGTCGACTATGTATTGTGTGGACACACCTGTATAAGTAGGGCCTTCGACTATTTAAGCCCTTTGTCACTGCGACCCTTACAAGACCTTTTGTGCAGGTTATATTTAGCCAGCCACTCATTATCAGGTATACAACTGATCAGGTCCGCCTGTCAGATCTACCTAATAGTGTGTGTTCTCATCAGGTATCAGGTAGACCTGATAGGAGGACCTTTTCAGCCGTACCTGTCAGGTCCACCTGATGGTGACTGGCTGGCCTTAACGAGCACGGTAGCCCTCCGCCCCGCCAAGTCAAAAAAGTTTCACCGCTCTTTTCTATTCCATCGTCACAAAAGATCTAATCAGGTCGCAGTGACCAAGGGCGTTTATTAAAGCCCATAGCCCTACTTATAACAATATACTGATTTTCTATATCCTCTAGCCCCCCCCCCCCTCGTTTCTCCTTCTCGTTCTCACTCTTCTCCTCTCTCCCATCCTGTATTCTCTTCCTCTCGGTATGTATTTCTCTCTCTCCTCTCCCCATTTATCTTTATCTCCCCTTTTCCCTCTCTGTCTTTCTCACTATGTCTGTTTCTTCTTCTCGTTCCCTCATTCTCCCATTCTTTATCTCTCTCTCTCTCTCTTTCTATCCTCTCTCTCTTTCTCTCTCCCTCTTTCTATCCTCTCTCTCTTTCTATCCTCTCTCTCTCTCTTTCTCCCTCTCTGTTTCTATCTTCTCTCTCTCTCCCTCTCTCTCTCTCTCCTATGTTGCTGTATCTGGGAGGTACTTTACTTTCTTATCTTTCTCATTTCTTTTGCTTTGACTTGATGCATTCGACTATAATGAATCTAATAATACGTGCCTTCCCTGTAAAATCGTACTATAGCGCTTTCCTTATACGATTCTCCTACCTACAGGTATCAGGGCCGTAGGGTAAGTGTACCATTTATTCGCCCACCTAAAAAACGTACCATTTATTGGCCCACCTGTACCATACGCCACATAAGTCTGAACTCGACGAACTTTTTCAAGATCCAATTTTATCAAAAGAAAGGGCTTAAAGAATGCTATCAAACCAGTAGTATTCCAAAATTGTAGTCATAAAAACAAAAATTAGAAAAATAAATGTGGGCAGGTGGGCCAATAAATGGTACGTTTTTTAGGTGGGCGAATAAATGGTACACTTACCCTAAGGCACACTAATAAAATTATTATAAAGGCAAAGGCACCATAACATCTAACAAAATAACAATAATCTGCCTCCCTTCGCTCCCCTCTGCCAGGTACTCTGGTGTGACCTAGGCTTCGAGGTGGTTCTCGTGGTCGCGTCCACACTAGGTCTGGACATTTACGATCGTGACGGTGTGGACTTGCTGTTCTCTCATCCCTGCATGGATGGACCTGAGGATGAGTACAGCTTTGTCAAAGGCATCGCCACACTCAATAATGAGGTCCTGTGTGCAGGTGAGTTTTATAGGATGTCTAATGAAACTTTTCCCAAATACTTTGATAATTATTTTCAATGTCCCAAGTATCTACCCCCCCCTCTCTCTTTTTACAAAAATTAGAAAAATAAATGTGGGCAGGTGGGCCAATAAATGGTACGTTTTTTAGGTGGGCGAATAAATGGTACACTTACCCTAAGGCACACTAATAAAATTATTATAAAGGCAAAGGCACCATCACATCTAACAAAATAACAATAATCTGCCTCCCTTCGCTCCCCTCTGCCAGGTACTCTGGTGTGACCTAGGCTTCGAGGTGGTTCTCGTGGTCGCGTCCACACTAGGTCTGGACATTTACGATCGTGACGGTGTGGACTTGCTGTTCTCTCACCCCTGCATGGATGGACCTGAGGATGAGTACAGCTTTGTCAAGGGCATCGCCACACTCAATAATGAAGTCCTGTGTGCGGGTGAGTTTTTAGGATGTCTAATGAAACTTTTCCCAAATACTTTGATAATTATTTTCAATGTCCCAAGTATCTACCCCCCCTCTCTCTTTTTTATTGTATTGAAAATAAGTAGATAGTAATTCATAGATCTTTTCGTACTAATGTTATCCCCCTCCTGGATTTATTGACCCAGAGGGCCCAAGGAAAACCTTGCAGAAACTCATGTATTAAAACTAAAACATCTCCCTTAACATGAGAGACAGACTCTTTAATCCTCGGAATTTTTTCATCAAGAAATAGCAAAATTTCACTTAGAGGCCCTCTTTCAGATAACCGTTAAAAATACACAGTGGCCCTTGGCAGCAAGTGTGGTGGTGGTGCCATTACACTTAAAGAGTGAAAAATCACCTCTTTGTTGACTCTGTGAGTATAAAGGGACATAACAAAATATGACTTTACTGATGAAAATTTTGTAATATGCTCATTACAGGCAGATGGATCTGACGATCCTTTCACTACCTTGACCTCAGATTTGAATTTTTCACAACTTTTTACGTAGGAATCGACCTTTTATTCATAATTTTTACCCAACTGCAACTGCTCCATTGAAGATAGAAGGAGGACAATCGGACCCGGAGAACCTAGCGCTTGAAAGGCAGGGGTGCCGCCTTCGAAGCTAACTAGGATATTTGAAAAATTGGACGAATTCTTAGTACTTACCTCTGAAAAATTTGGTACTTGGCTCTTTTTAATTTGTTTTTTACTATTCCAGCTAACTAGGATATTTGAAAAATTGGACGAATTCTTAGTACTTACCTCTGAAAAATTTGGTACTTGGCTCTTTTTAATTTGTTTTTTTACTATTCCGTTCTTGTTCTCTTTTCGATTTCGGGACGATAAGACCTACGTAGTTATAGTTTCCTCTATCAAACCTCTAAAAATAGAAAAAAACTCCATTTATCCCACTGTTATTTCTCTTCCACTGTTATTTCTCTTCTTCTGAGGGAAAAGCTAATCTCTTTTCTTGTTCTTCCCCCTCTAATAATAATAATAATAATAATAATAATAATAATAATAATAATAATAATAATAATAATAATAATAATAATAATAATAATAATAATATTCCACTGTTATTTCTCTTCTTCTGAGGGAAAAGCTCATCCTTTTTCTTGTTCCTTTTTTCCCCTTAGATCCAGCGAACGGAGAACGACGAGCCGATGATATCCTATGTGTCTCACGAGAAACTATGCCACTGTCATCTCCATGTTGACGAGAGTGAAGATGCCATGGCAGCTTGTAACGAAGCTATCAACCTGTTCAAGGAACCGCATGTTCTGTGTGATAGGGCAGAAGTATACTTGTTTAATGAAATGTATGATGATGGTAAGTATAATAGAAATATACCTTGTGATAGGGCAGAAGTATACTTGTTTAATGAAATGTATGATGATGGTAAGTATAATAGAAATATACCTTGTGATAGGGCAGAAGTATACTTGTTTAATGAAATGTATGATGATGGTAAGTATAATAGAAATATACCTTGTGATAGGGGAGAAGTATACTTGTTTAATGAAATGTATGATGATGGTAAGTATAATAGAAATACACCTTGTGATAGGGCAGAAGTATACTTGTTTAATGAAATGTATGATGATGGTAAGTATAATAGAAATATACCTTGTGATAGGGCAGAAGTATACTTGTTTAATGAAATGTATGATGATGGTAAGTATAATAGAAATATACCTTGTGATAGGGCAGAAGTATACTTGTTTAATGAAATGTATGATGATGGTAAGTATAATAGAAATACACCTTGTTTATCCTGCTCGAATTAGTTATTATAGACGCTACTACGCCACCTACTTTTTGAACTAATTCCTCTTTTCCTTTAAAACAAGCTGGGCCCGTCCCTCCGGGAATTATTTAGCCCGTAGTTCATTCGATCAGTACCTATGTGTCTACCTAATTTGTTTATTATTATTATTCTTGATTTGATTTTTCACTTAGGTACTTTTTTTGTTAAAAAAAGAACACTTAAAAACACTTTCTGATCTTTCTCTCTCACAGCAATCCGAGATTTCGACGAAGCTCTGCACATCAATCCTGACTTTACTCGCGCCAAGGAAGGCAAGGGTAAAGCCCAGAAGGTGCAGAAGCAAGCGGAGAAGCGAGACTACTACAAAATCCTGGGAGTCAAGAGGAACGCTAACAAACAAGAAATAGTCAAAGCTTACAGGTGAGTTTTTTTTT
>NW_007381096.1:0-1294 GCF_000475195.1 Diaphorina citri | reverse complement strand
GTTTATTTTGTAAAATGTACCCCCCATAATGTATCAAATATATAAGATCTTGGTTAGACTGCGGAGGAAAAGGGACTTTTCAGTCCTACCCCAGCAGGATAAACAAGGTATATTCTATTCTATTCTATTACTGAATCCTCCTCTTACCTAGACTTACGTAGGCCACCTTTGTGGCCGAGTGTTCAAGAGCACTGACTCTAACCTGGGGATGCTGGGTTCGAATGCCGGCCAGGGTAGAAATTCTTTGACCAAAATTGTCCATTCTTTTATAAAGAGGCATGGGTGTAAAAGAATATGCCTGAAGTACTTAAGATTAAGTAGTGCAAAAGCGGTGTCAAGATACATTTTTTTTTATTTAGAAAAATCCACTATTTTACGGTTTCTTTGACACCTTTAGTGGCAATCTCTTTGGTGGCTATTACCATTATATCTTTTTTATATTTATAATTTTCTCCATCCTTTTCAATGTTAAACCTATGTATGTACTTATGTTTGATGTAAATAAATGAGGCCTGTTTAAACTGTTGGCATAATGGGACTTTTTAGTATTAGCCGACAGTATAAATAGGGTATATTAAATAAATAAATAAACATACCTATGTATTTTATGTTTCCTGATGTCTATTTCACAGTGAGCTGTTGGCATAATGGGACTTTTTAGTATTAGCCGACAGTATAAATAGGGTATATTAAATAAATAAATAAACATACCTATGTATTTTATCTTTCCTGATGTCTATTTCACAGTGAAATCCGGGAGTGTCTAAAGTTGGACCCGGAACACAAGGAGTGTTTCCCTCACTACAAGAAAGTGAAGAAGATAGACAAGCTGCTAGTCAACATCGAGGAATCTATACGAGATCAAGACTGGCAGGACTGTATACGACATGCTAAATCAGTAAGTAACGAATCAGTCTTTTTTTTCGAAGAGGTTTGATGGAGGGAGGTGTTATCGTACCGAAATAGACTTCAACTACGGAGGTGTTATCGTACCGAAATAGATCAGTTGCGCTTACTTGGGTGATCTTTCAAAGTCATAGAGCAGAAATGAGGACCAACGGAATTTTTCTTTTTCTTCTACGACTTTTAGATCCCGAGATAAATCGATTTAAAAAAAACCGGTAAGTAAATCGTGAACTTTGACGTCACGGCATACGCTCCCGTAGGCGATGACGTCACATCAAATGTCCCGAGCAAAGCTCCCTTGCAGGCAACTTTTTTTCCTTTTGCGGACAGATTCATGTGTCACATGAAATCATGGTTCCGCCATTATGGTAGGAGAAATATAACTTAA
>NW_007381095.1:11679-16431 GCF_000475195.1 Diaphorina citri | reverse complement strand
GGGCGTTACCACCGGAACGGCCGTGCTCTTGAAAAACATCAACGCAGCCGAGACGTCAAAATTCACCTCGTTTTATTTGGCGTTCGCGAGCGATATCATCGACCTTTGTGGAGCGTACAACATCAAATGCCACATCGAGTTTGACTACACGTTCTTTTTCAAGCAGATCATCAACGGTGAACTTATTTACATGGAGCAGCTCCTTAAAGTGGTCCAAACCCTGTTTGTGAACCTGAGAAACACCTTGCTCTTTAACACAGCGCTGAAATTCCAGGAGAACTTCATCCACAATGAATTCCTTTACGATTATGTGTACACGTTTCTTCTCAACCTCCTCCTTGTTCATGATCATCTGTACAAGGGCATTTTCACGACTCTAACCCTCATGTTAAAGCTTAACGGGGACGGCGTTCACAGCAATCCGTTCAACTATACCATCGTTCAGTACTTCGTGAGACATCGGAACTACTCGGTTAGTTTTCTCCATTTCGTCAATCACCTGTTGGGTCTGTATGTGAGGAACTATGTGGACTGTTCCCGATGTGTTGGCATGCCGAGAAGGCAGAAAGTGGTGGAGCTGGTGCAGACGAATGTGGAGGTGTGGGAGAACTTCATCCACAATGAATTCCTTTACGATTATGTGTACACGTTTCTTCTCAACCTCCTCCTTGTTCATGATCATCTGTACAAGGGCATTTTCACGACTCTAACCCTCATGTTAAAGCTTAACGGGGACGGCGTTCACAGCAATCCGTTCAACTATACCATCGTTCAGTACTTCGTGAGACATCGGAACTACTCGGTTAGTTTTCTCCATTTCGTCAATCACCTGTTGGGTCTGTATGTGAGGAACTATGTGGACTGTTCCCGATGTGTTGGCATGCCGAGAAGACAGAAAGTGGTGGAGCTGGTGCAGACGAATGTAGAGGTGTTGGGAGAACGGTATGGAGAGGCGAACGTGTTGCAGAGTCTGCGAAATAAGGTGAGCCACGCCACAAGGCTAGTTTTATAAAGGTGTGTCCAAACGTAGTCGACCAGCCGTTGATCGATGGTGATCCACGAGTAAAATCTATGTTATCAAGGCAGTGTGGGCGTCTCAGTCGGCATCAATCGATGGCCGCTTGACTATGAGTGAACACACTTTAAGCCTTAAAGGAACCAATTTCATCTAAGGATTCTAAGGTCGGCCCCTCACTTTCAGTTTTGCACGATGCGATGGGCACAGGCCTGTCTGGCACAAATGAAGGTTAGTGGCCGGCTTAAGGGCTAAGTGGCAAAGAACGAAGAACGCAATAATATACAATTGAAAAGGCCAGGAAATAAAGAGGTTATGGAATTATATTGTCATTTATTTGAGAATTTAACCACACAATAAAAAGGTTATGGAATTATATTGTCATTTATTTGAGAATTTAACCACACAATAAAAAGGTTATGGAATTATATTGTCATTTATTTGAGAATTTAACCACACAATAAAAAGGTTATGGAATTATATTGTCATTTATTTGAGAATTTAACCACACAATAAAAAGGTTATGGAATTATATTGTCATTTATTTGAGAATTTAACCACACAATAAAAAGGTTATGGAATTATATTGTCATTTATTTGAGAATTTAACCACACAATAAAAAGGTTATGGAATTATACTGTCATTTATTTGAGAATTTAACCACACAATAAAAAGGTTATGGAATTATATTGTCATTTATTTGAGAATTTAACCACACAATAAAAAGGTTATGGAATTATACTGTCATTTATTTGAGAATTTAACCACACAATAAAAAGGTTATGGAATTATACTGTCATTTATTTGAGAATTTAACCACACAATAAAAAGGTTATGGAATTATACTGTCATTTATTTGAGAATTTAACCACACAATAAAAAGGTTATGGAATTATACTGTCATTTATTTGAGAATTTAACCACACAATAAAAAGGTTATGGAATTATACTGTCATTTATTTGAGAATTTAACCACACAATAAAAAGGTTATGGAATTATACTGTCATTTATTTGAGAATTTAACCACACAATAAAAAGGTTATGGAATTATACTGTCATTTATTTGAGAATTTAACCACACAATAAAAAGGTTATGGAATTATATTGTCATTGCTTCGTTTGTTTGTGCGCAAGCGTTTCTGCGCATTTTTACGTGAAGTCTGACGTCACAACTCTTTGAACTTTTTCAATAGAACGGCAATTGAAAATTGAATTTTCGACCTTTTAAAGTTACTTTCTCGGAGTTTTGACCTCAGATTTGAATTTTTCACAACTTTTTACGTAGGAAACGACCTTTTATTAATATTTTCCCAATTGCAACTCCTCAATTGTATTAATCAAAGAGATTTCAAATGAGGTTGACTTCTATCTCCAACGCTATAATAAGGATAAGAGAGTAAGCGCCAAATTTACATTTCCCCTGTATTGTGTACTGTGTACGGGCCAATGTGAAGTGCATCCTGACTATCCTTTGTTTGGACAAGAAGGCAGCTTTTAGCGTGGTCTTCCCAGTCTTTGAATGAAACAGCCTTTGAACGAGTTCAATCGGACATCGACCTCTCCTTCCTCCAACTGAAATCAATGTAAGAATTAAGGTAAATTATGTAAGTCTGTATGTACATAAATTGCCTTTTGATTTGCCCATAGGTATTCCTTTTTTTATATCACGTTTTTAAAGACGTAATTATGGCGTAAAATAAGGTAGTGTGTTAAAGGAAAAGTTACTAGGTGCCTCTGGTGCCTGTGTGTCTTGGACATTTCTCACCTCAGTGGTGCAGTGGTTAGCGTGGTGGACTTCGGATCTGGAGGTTGGTGGTTCGAATCCAAGTCAAGTCAAAAAATTTAGCGTAGTGCATTAAGCGGGGAACGACATTTGTGACAAGCATTTATGCTTAACACAATTAAAATTCCATTTCTCAGATTTTTTTTCCAAACGACACAAAATGTCCTTGTAGGCATCGTAATTTAAATGAGAGTGTTCCCAGTTCCCACTGAGCACGACACGATTTTTTTCCGAACTTCAAGTGGGAATGGGCCTTAAGCAGGTACCTATAGCTTTTTTTTATGGGATTTTACCTATACTTACCGGGTCTTTCTGATAGATATCCATATAGCAGGATGGTGACACACACTCCCGCACACAGCGCACTCTATTGAGAACTTTCAGTACTTACCGGATCTTTCTGATAGATATCCATATAGCAGGATGGTGACACACACTCCCGCACACAGCGCACTCTATTGAGAACTTTCAGTACTTACCGGGTCTTTCTGATAGATATCCATATAGCAGGATGGTGACACACACTCCCGCACACAGCGCACTCTGTTGAGAACTTTCAGTACTTACCGGATCTTTCTGATAGATATCCATATAGCAGGATGGTGACAGCACACTCATCAGCATGTTATTGGAGAAACCTCTGGACCAAACCTTCCTCCAACAGATCACTAACATTGTGATGGTGAAGATAAACAAATATAAAACCACCCACATAAACTTACCGGATCTTTCTGATAGATATCCATATAGCAGGATGGTGACACACACTCCCGCACACAGCGCACTCTGTTGAGAGCTTTGAGATGTACACACTGCGGACTCTGCTCGCATGCGGACTCGTATTCGTGAAACATTAGCTCCTGGGATCAGCAGAGAGACGAAAATTAAAAATAAAATTAATTAAAGGAAAGGAATTTTTGTCACAAATGTCGTTCATAGTCGATCATCTGTGGAGTTTGCTGAGTGAGGTGTTGAGGAATTATGATCCGGCGTTCTTCAACAATGTCAAATGCTTTGCGGAACTCTGTCTCGGGAAATTGCCGAGTCTTCTCCAGTTGGAAACTGAGAAGATGGATGCAAGTTCAAAGACAATCATCAATGCAAATGCAAAGACAACCAACTCAAGTTCAACTGGTGACGAAACCCTATTGGTTAGCGATAAACTGAATCGGCTCACTCACATTGGCATGCAAATGCAAAGACAACCAACTCAAGTTCAACTGGTGACGAAACCCTATTGGTCAGCGATAAACTGAATCGGCTCACTCACATTGGTCTGTTGAGAGCTTTGAGATGTACACACTGCGGACTCTGCTCGCATGCGGACTCGTATTCGTGAAACATTAGCTCCTGGGATCAGCAGATCAGCAGAGAGACGAAAATTAAAAATAAAATTAATTAAAGGAAAGGAATTTTAATTGACTTGGACTCGAACCACCAACCTCCAGATACGAAATAAAATTAATTAGTTTTAACTTCAATAATTAGCAGAGACCGGCAGAATATGGCACTTATTTTTCCAAAATATGCCACTATATGGCAAAATAGTATGGCGCCACGACAGTAATTATGGCATTTGCTGGTCTCTGGTAATTAGGGAATTCGAAACAATGGCTATACATAACATATATAGGTAGGTAATCAAGCTAACGCAACTGTGCGGTGCGCTACGATAGCTTAAGGCTCACAGAGCTGCCAGCCTAGTTAGCTTAGTTGGTAGTGCGTCTGCCTTGTAAGCGCTAGGCCGCGGGTTCGATTCCCGCCCGGGGCGGATTTTATCCTGATGGGATAATGTTCGTTCTCGGAAACGGCTGGCTTTCTCCTATCCTGTCTTCCTTCTCTCCTCGATTTCGGGACGATAAGACCATAGCAGTTAAAGTTCCCTCTGTCAAACCTCTTAAAAAAAAAAAAAAAAAAAAAAAAAAAAAAAAAAAAAAAAAAAAACAAAAAAA
>NW_007381095.1:9013-11386 GCF_000475195.1 Diaphorina citri | reverse complement strand
AGACGTAATGCCATTAGATTTTTTTCCTCAATATTTTTTTTTATTGAGCAATCCAGATCCAGTTAATCAGTTTTTCTCTTTTTCGTGAAGGTTTTTGTTTTTTATTTAGATTCATTTGGTCAGAATTTATACAAACTGGCGGGACTACAAACGTTTCAGCAGGTAAGCTCTCACCCATTTCCCAAATCTTTCAAAGTGTATTAGTGTACTCCACAGTATTCATCTGTCAAAATTTTCTCTGTCCATCTCTTATTACAAGTGGTAAACAATTCCTTTCTATCATCCCAGATATGAGCATAGCCTGGAGTGTTCTTAATGTAGATCCAAGGTTTGCAAAAAAAAAAAAAAAAAGTACCTAATCCCTTCATTGGTGTTTCCAAACAGAGGTAGGCTAGGGTTAGGCTTGAAAAATACAACAAAAAGCAAGCTGAAGCCTAGGAGACTTGTGTATGTTACCACTTTGATCTTAAATGCCCTAGTGCTTGCCAAGCCTTGCCTAGCACTGTTTGTAAACACAACTTTAATCATCTCGTAGAAATCGGGGATGATGTAAAGAACTGGTTTACCCAAAAAAAGAATGAATGCTGCTTTCTTGTACAAAATGAATTGAAGTTCAAGCCTACGTGTAGTCTTGTTTCTCTCTCTAACAGCATCTCTGCTGCACTTTTGCATTTTGTACTAAAACATACCTATTTTTTTCTGTACATTAAGTACTCCACATTAGTACCTTTTAGTCCGAATACCAAGGAACTTGAGTCTTTTTACGGTAGACCACAAGTGTAACATCATTTTGGACACATAATTATCTGCTTAAAAACAAATGAAATTTCAAGTTTAACTTAAATGCTGGGAGCCACCACCTTAACTCTTGTATTTATGAACAAAATTTGTGTCCAATTTCATGCTATTATTTGTGCAGTCTGTCTAACATGCATATCAAATGAAATTTCAAGTTTAACTTAAATGCTGGGAGCCACCACCTTAACTCTTGTATTTATGAACAAAATTTGTGTCCAATTTCATGCCATTATTTGTGCAGTCTGTCTAACATGCATACTTTTCCAAGTAGAAACCTAGTCAAATTCAAAACCAATTTTGGAACCTGCAAGTTTTTATCCTCAATGTCTTGGTAAATATCAGGGAATGAAAGACTCACTTTGTTTTTATATTTACTGGGATCACAATTTAATTGCACATTAATTTTAATTAAATAAATTTGATTACACAATCTGATTGGATTGTTAATTAAATTTGGAACTCCATTTTCTATCAGAAACATTCAATAGTGGACAACCATAAATTCAATATAAGATTGTGAACCTTTGGACAAGAAATGAATTAACAAATGTATGTGTGTCTTTTAAACCTCGTAAGGACTAACTAGGTGTATAGAATTGTAATATTTGTTATTTTTTTCTGAATTGTTAAATGAATCAATTTAATATGTATGTATTCATTCATGGTAATGTTTTGTTTGTGTCATCCATGATATTACGATTTTATATAAAAGTGTGTCTTAGCAGAATCGTTTTATTATCTTTTGTTATGATGCTGCACATGTTAAGCATGTGTATACCTCGTACTTCGTTTCTCGGGTCTCTGTGTATGAACATCACGTTTGAAGGCACCATGTACGGCTTTTCACAAGTTTTCGTATATCACTTAACACTTTATTGTACAAATACATTGTTGAAGTCAAAGTACGAGTTTCAAGATCTATTTTTATTAATTATTATTATATTTTTTTTGAACTCCTTAGGTACTCCGTTCACATTTATGTAGGATAGAGATGTCTATTTTCATATGTTCTCAAGGTAACCGTTTCTAAATTTGGAGTCATGTAAACACATCATACATTACGTTTACACTTCTTGTTCAGCGGAACTTTTGTAGAGTGACGGTGAAAGTTAGGTTGTACGTTCGGTTGGGTTGTAAGTGTTCAAAGAAATCATCTTGGGTTTTGGTAGTGTCAACACTTTTTCGTATCAAATCAACACGAGCTGGTAAGTTCCAAAGGCTGGGTGTGTCAACTACGTTTTGTCTTTCTTATCTGATTTGATTGTTGTGTCTAAGTATCGTCTAAAGGCCTTAACATGTTTAGTGGTCTTTGTAGACAGGTTGTTGTCTCATGGTAACAATTGTGCTTTGTAAAATAGGTGTTTCTCATGGTAACATGCTACGTAAGTGTTTCAGTATAGTTGTCGTTGTATCGTGTAACTTTTTATTCCTTTACCACCAAAAAACCAAACAATTTGATTTGATTCTTTCCGTTCTCGTATTAGACTAATCCAATCATGAATCCAAAAACCCTTTTGATTAACAGTTTTTACTTTTCGTTCTGGGTAAAGTAAAAAAAAAAAAAAAAAAAAAAAA
>NW_007381095.1:0-8387 GCF_000475195.1 Diaphorina citri | reverse complement strand
AGGCATGGTTCTTTTCTGTTTAATGTTTCCAATTTGAGTCGAGGGAATTCCTACATGGGATCTGGGCTATTCCTGTTTTTCTTCAAAAGGAGGGTGGGACACATTTCTTCACCTTGGCGTACTTGTGATTGTCACCGAATTGTACAGTTTTTATTATTACAAAAAAAAAAAAAAAGGAAAAAAAACACTAATTTCTAGTGCTTTGTCATGTTACCTACATAATTGATTATACCTTTTACCGCTTTTTTTCTGTTTTCCCGGGAATGTCTTGATTGTATTTTCAAAGGTGATTAGTAAGGTATGTGGTGTTTTTGGCACTTTGTCAGCTATTTGATCTTGATCGGGGGTTACCTCTGGTTAATGTTTCAGAAGCCACGACAATGCAAAAATAAAGCTCTTTTTTGTGTTCAACCTAAACCTTAAACCACTGGTCACGCTCATTGTGTAGGTAGGCTCCTTTTGTAGCAATTTTCACATTGATGTGACTTCTAACCAATTACCCTTTTATGTATGTTTTTTTTCTTCCATGTCGAATTTTGTCCCATACATTCCTCCTGTGTATTTACATATCGATCTTTGAATGTCACTATTTATAATCTTGTGTTTTTTCCTAGTAGACTACTTAAAAAAAGGTGGAATCTTGGAGGTTATTACGATGGAACAAACTTCGTACTACAGCTACTCTTCGGTTTATTTGTTTTTTTCATTTTTCTTGTTTTTTTTTTTCGAGTGGAGTTCGAAGTTGAATACCAGTGACCTATGTAGGTACACTATAATTAAAGGAAGCAGTTTTTTAATTATTATTATTATTTTATTATTATTATTTTATTATTATTATTATTATTTTATATATATTATTATTGTATTTTTATTCCTTTGTAGTGACACAGTTTTCGTCCATGGTGAATGAAAGAGGAGTGATCATATTTTTTTGATATGATCAATTAGGTTGCATTGCATGAATACATTTCCAATACACAAACGTCTGCTTTTTTTGGAACTTGTCTTAGAACACAAATTGTTTTACCAAAGTTAGCTTGCCCTGATAATTAGCATAAAGTACACATCATTTTGATTAACCTTTAAGCATGGCTCTGATCCACAAACTCTAAATCTACCTAAAATATAGGCATCTTATTAAACTAGGGAATCTAGGATACTTCTAGAGATCCAAACCTCTAAAACTCTTAATCTAAAATATAGGCAATCTATTAACTAGGAATACTAGGATACTTCTAGAGATCCAAACCTCTAAAACTCTTAATCTAAAATATAGGCAATCTATTAACTAGGAATACTAGGATACTTCTAGAGATCCAAACCTCTAAAACTCTTAATCTAAAATATAGGCAATCTATTACCTAGGAACTTGGAATACTAGGATACTTCTAGAGATCCAAACCTCTAAAACTCTTAATCTAAAATATAGGCAATCTATTACCTAGGAACTTGGAATACTAGGATACTTCTAGAGATCCAAACCTCTAAAACTCTTAATCTAAAATATAGGCAATCTATTACCTAGGAACTTGGAATACTAGGATACTTCTAGAGATCCAAACCTCTAAAACTCTTAATCTAAACTAAAGCATAGTCACTCTGTGTTCTAACTAGGATACATCTAGAGATCCAAAGCTACAGGTATCCTCAACCAAGACCTTAACGCCTTAACCAAATGGTCTAGTGATCTAGTTCCACATAGAAATGTGGACCAAGATCATACTGTCGTATATGGAAACATCATTTCTTCATCTTGCGTTCTCATTGCGAGCGATAAACATAAACACTCACGCACTTGAATCCTAAGGCACGAATAGGGTGTACCTACACGGTGTTTGAAATTTTGACTGTCGTAGACCTGACATTTCGGAGGCCTAAATACTATATCTATTTATCTATGTAGGTACTTGTACAAGAAATAAATACATACACATTTATCCGAGAGGCACAGTTAGGTCCGTATCCAGGATTTTGGCGGGGGGGAGGCGATAGTCGAAACAGTGAGGAAGATGTAGGTAATCCATACAGTGAGAAAGGGGGGGGATGCTCGAAATTTTCGGAGTCTGGCCTACAATAAAGGAGAAAAATGAAATTGAGGGGGGGGGGAGCTTCATATGTTTTTCTTTCTCCTCCTTCTCCTTCTTCTTCTTAGTCCTTCTCCTTCTTCTTCGTCCTTCTCCTTCTTCTTCTTCCTCCTCCTCCTTCTCCTTCTTCTTTCTCCTCCTCCTCCTCCTTCTCCTTCCTCCTCCTTCTCCTTCGTCCACCTTCTCCTTCTTCTTCCTCCTCTTTTTTTTCCTTTTTAAAAACCTTTTTGTTTTTTCAAGAAGCTCTATAGAACGGAAAAATGCTTCAAGTGGTTCATAATGGAGAGCACGTCCTATTTCTATTTGCCTGGAGCGGGAATTGCTCTGCGGTTAGGTTGCACACGAAATGTTTTCACAAATATTTACTTTGTAGCGCGGGAAAACACATGTTAAATTCCTATATGGTTTTCCTCGATCTAAATGGTTTTCCTAACTATGGTGTAGGGTTTCAAGTAAACGTTTTGTCTGAAAATATTAAAATAATGTAACTGGAGGAACTACTTCGGTGGTGTAGTGGTCGGGACACTCGCCTGGTAATCAGGAGGGCGTGGGTTCAATCCCGTCCGAGGTGTGGAATTTTATCCTGAACATTATTTATAAGTTTGAGAATTTGACCACAGTAGTAGTAGTCTACGGCTGGATTAAAGGGACACTTTTTTCCAAGAGGTTTAGTAGAGGGTCTTATACTCTTATCGCCCCGAAAGCGAAGGGAAAAGGAAGACAAGATGGAGAGTCAGCCGTTCCGAGAACGAACTAGGGACACTTTGGTCCTATTCAAGCCGTTCAAGCACCCTCATCTCCCAACCACTTGAGTTATTATTGAGTTTGATTTTGGGTGTTTGGGGATATGAAAAAGTAGGAAGAGGGAAACCCGGGACAGGTCCATAAGAAATGGGGATTTTTTTTCCCCCCTCAAGCAACATGAGAAGAATTGGGGAAAGAATTTTTATCGTTTTAAATAAAAAGAAAGAAGGAGGAGAAAGAGAAGTAAGAAGAAAAGGAGGAGAAGAAAAAGGAAAGAGAAGAAGGAGTAAGGAGACGAATAAGTAAAAAAAAAAAAGAAAAGTGTGAGGAAAGAATTCGTGCGAGAACTGTTAAAGTAGTAAAAAGTTGGAAAAACGCTTGAAATGTCTGGAATTCCTGGCGAAGATTAAATTCAAAGGTTGCATCAGGATAGCAGGAAACCTGGGAGGATGTCGATAAATTACAGCTCAGGTGTGACAGGAAAGAAAAATACAGGTGTACCAGGGATGTGGGGGATGGAGAATTAGTGGTAATGAAACAAGGAGGAAAGGGGGAGGGAGTGATAAAAACAGGAAGAAAGAGAAATAAAGGGAAGAAGAAAAGATATAAAAAATCTGGTGTGAACATCACACGACTTCCCTCATCCTATTGAATGACGCTTATTTTGGGTGTTCTTGTTCTTATAGCCAAACTTTTACAATATCTCTAACCGTTTAGTCGGTATAGCTGAAAACCACAAAAAAAACGGTCAAAAACCGCCAAAAAGCGGTCAATATACCGCCAACCGCAGCACCTATCTCAACCAAACGTTTTGAGTTGCATCCATGTTCCCCATTATTATCCAATACTCGTAAGCTTAACCCATTGACTAGGATTTGAACCCGAACTTCCTGATTGGCAGACTCTGAGCTATCAGGATACGATACCCCATGTCTGGTTTCAGTAACGACCTGACTGGAGGCTAGGTTGACTGGTTCAACTCCCGTACTTGAGACTGTAAAATAGCTAATTTTCTAGAATCACTTGTCCTTCTCTCTGAATACTCCTCTCTCATTCCTTCTTCCTTCTTTTTTCTCGTTCTCTTCTCCTCTCTTCTCTCTTCTCCTCTCTTCCCCTCTCTTCTCTCTTCCCCTCTCTTCTCCTCTCTTCTCCCTTCTCCTCTCTTCCCCTCTCTTCTCCTCTCTTCTCCCTTCTCCTCTCTTGCCCTCTCTTCTCTCTTCCCCTCTCTTCTCTCTTCCCCTCTCTTCTCCTCTCTTCCCCTCTCTTCTCTCTTCCCCTCTCTTCTCTCTTCCCCTCTCTTCTCTCTTCCCCTCTCTTCTCCTCTCTTCTCCCTTCTCCTCTCTTCCCCTCTCTTCTCCTCTCTTCTCCCTTCTCTCTTGCCCTCTCTTCTCTCTTCCCCTCTCTTCTCTCTTCCCCTCTCTTCTCCTCTCTTCTCCCTTCTCCTCTCTTGCCCTCTCTTCTCTCTTCCCCTCTCTTCTCTCTTCCCCTCTCTTCTCCTCCCTTCTCCTCTCTTCCCCTCTCTTCTCCTCTCTTCTCCTCTCTTCTCCCTTCTCCTCTCTTGCCCTCTCTTCTCTCTTCTTCTCCCTTCTCCTCTCTTCCCCTCTCTTCTCCTCTCTTCTCCCTTCTCCTCTCTTCCCCTCTCTTCTCCTCTCTTCTCCCTTCTCCTCTCTTCCCCTCTCTTCTCCTCTCTTCTCCCTTCTCCTCTCTTCCCCTCTCTTCTCCTCTCTTCTCCCTTCTCCTCTCTTCCCCTCTCTTCTCCTCTCTTCTCCCTTCTCCTCTCTTCCCCTCTCTTCTCCTCTCTTCTCCCTTCTCCTCTCTTCCCCTCTCTTCTCCTCTCTTCTCCCTTCTCCTCTCTTCCCCTCTCTTCTCCTCTCTTCTCCCTTCTCCTCTCTTCCCCTCTCTTCTCCTCTCTTCTCCCTTCTCCTCTCTTCCCCTCTCTTCTCCTCTCTTCTCCCTTCTCCTCTCTTCCCCTCTCTTCTCCTCTCTTCTCCCTTCTCCTCTCTTCCCCTCTCTTCTCCTCTCTTCTCCCTTCTCCTCTCTTCCCCTCTCTTCTCCTCTCTTCTCCCTTCTCCTCTCTTCCCCTCTCTTCTCCTCTCTTCTCCCTTCTCCTCTCTTCCCCTCTCTTCTCCTCTCTTCTCCCTTCTCCTCTCTTCCCCTCTCTTCTCCTCTCTTCTCCCTTCTCCTCTCTTCCCCTCTCTTCTCCTCTCTTCTCCCTTCTCCTCTCTTCCCCTCTCTTCTCCTCTCTTCTCCCTTCTCCTCTCTTCCCCTCTCTTCTCCTCTCTTCTCCCTTCTCCTCTCTTCCCCTCTCTTCTCCTCTCTTCTCCCTTCTCCTCTCTTCCCCTCTCTTCTCCTCTCTTCTCCCTTCTCCTCTCTTCCCCTCTCTTCTCCTCTCTTCTCCCTTCTCCTCTCTTCCCCTCTCTTCTCCTCTCTTCTCCCTTCTCCTCTCTTCCCCTCTCTTCTCCTCTCTTCTCCCTTCTCCTCTCTTGCCCTCTCTTCTCTCTTCCCCTCTCTTCTCTCTTCCCCTCTCTTAACAATATCACCAAAGAAGAGAGAATGTTGGTAAGAGGGAAAGGAGAAAGAAGGAAAAATAATAGGGAAAAGAGAAAATATAGGATATAAAGATAATGAGAGACCATAAATACGAAAAAGAAAGGAATGTACCTAAAAGGAAAGAAGGATTTATAAATGAGAAGGATGTGGGAGAGAGCCATAACAATATCACCTCTGACAACACATACCCATACATTTTTTCCACTTTTCGCTCAAAACTAATGAATGCAATTCTCTTCGAAAAACTAAGGAATTCCAAATGAAGGGCCCCGTCAGTTGAACAAACCAGAGGTGTGAAGGACGCCCTCAAATCCTCCGCAGCAGAGTTGTACTTCAAAAAAATGTTTTTCTTGAGCATGCCTCTTCGCGATTGTATTCCAAGTTTGAGAGGACGGAGTAGGACGGAGCGTCAGCATTCATTGCATTGTTGGTAATTCCCTGCTTCTAGGTCTCGGAGTTTGTTTGATGTTGTTCCGTTACAGAGAGAAAACGTACGATGGAGAAAAAGAAAGAAGAGCAAAGCAATGTATGGAAAGGAAGAAACATAGAAATAAGAAGAGAAAGGAACAGAAGAAATGGACGTATAAGGAATATTAAAAGAAGTACGGAGAGAAAGATACACAGAAAGTATTGGAAAAGTTACTTGAGAAAGAAAGAAAAGAAATGTATACGCCCAGGAAGATGTATGGAAAGTAAAGAAATAAGAAATATAAAAAGGAGAAAAAAATCTATAGTCAGAAAGAAACATAGAAAGCTATAGAGAGGAAACACAGGAAGGAAAAGAGATGGACGGACAGGAATCGAATAACAAATCGCTCTCCATAAATAACGAATCTAGATGAAAAAAAAGAAGGAAGTGAAAAGAGAATGAGATGAATAACAAGGAGGAGAAAGGAGCAGAAGAAGGGAAAGAGGAAGAAGACGAGGCAAAAAGCAGAAGAAAGAAGAAGAGGAGGAGAAGCAGAAAGAGGAGGAGGAGGAAAAGCAGAAAGAGGAGGAAGAGGAGGAGGAGGAGAAGCAGAAAGAGGAGGAGGAGGAGGAAAAGCAGAAAGAGGAGGAAGAGGAGGAGGAGAAGCAGGAAGAGGAGGAGGAAGAAGAAGAGGAGGAGGAGAAGGATGAGGAAGAAGGAAGTGTGGAGATAGAGAAAAATGGAAATCAATCCCCCAAACGTCGATAAGTCTACGTCATGCAAATATCGAACACCAGGAAGCACGTACAAATGGCACATTAGGGACCGCTGCCCCCCCGTGTCGGTGCCAGAGAGAAATTGAAATGATTCCCATTGATATACGAATGGGTAGCATTTGATATATGGATGGGTAGGAAATATATGGTTGGTTTGCATTAGATATACGAATGGGTAGCATTAGATATATGGATGGGTAGCACTAAACATATGAATGGATAGCAAATATATGGTTGGTTTGCATTAGATATACGAATGGGCAGCATTAGATATATGGATGGGTAGCACTAAACATATGAATGGATAGCAAATATATGGTTGGTTTGCATTAGATATACGAATGGGCAGCATTAGATATATGGATGGGTAGCACTAAACATATGAATGGATAGCAAATATATGGTTGGTTTGCATTAGATATACGAATGGGCAGCATTAGATATATGGATGGGTAGCACTAAACATATGAATGGATAGCAAATATATGGTTGGTTTGCATTAGATATACGAATGGGCAGCATTAGATATATGGATGGGTAGCACTAAACATATGAATGGATAGCAAATATATGGTTGGTTTGCATTAGATATACGAATGGGCAGCATTAGATATATGGATGGGTAGCACTAAACATATGAATGGATAGCAAATATATGGTTGGTTTGCATTAGATATACGAATGGGCAGCATTAGATATATGGATGGGTAGCACTAAACATATGAATGGATAGCAAATATATGGTTGGTTTGCATTAGATATACGAATGGGCAGCATTAGATATATGGATGGGTAGCACTAAACATATGAATGGATAGCAAATATATGGTTGGTTTGCATTAGATATACGAATGGGCAGCATTAGATATATGGATGGGTAGCACTAAACATATGAATGGATAGCAAATATATGGTTGGTTTGCATTAGATATACGAATGGGCAGCATTAGATATATGGATGGGTAGCACTAAACATATGAATGGATAGCAAATATATGGTTGGTTTGCATTAGATATACGAATGGGCAGCATTAGATATATGGATGGGTAGCACTAAACATATGAATGGATAGCAAATATATGGTTGGTTTGCATTAGATATACGAATGGGCAGCATTAGATATATGGATGGGTAGCACTAAACATATGAATGGATAGCAAATATATGGTTGGTTTGCATTAGATATACGAATGGGCAGCATTAGATATATGGATGGGTAGCACTAAACATATGAATGGATAGCAAATATATGGTTGGTTTGCATTAGATATACGAATGGGCAGCATTAGATATATGGATGGGTAGCACTAAACATATGAATGGATAGCAAATATATGGTTGGTTTGCATTAGATATACGAATGGGCAGCATTAGATATATGGATGGGTAGCACTAAACATATGAATGGATAGCAAATATATGGTTGGTTTGCATTAGATATACGAATGGGCAGCATTAGATATATGGATGGGTAGCACTAAACATATGAATGGATAGCAAATATATGGTTGGTTTGCATTAGATATACGAATGGGCAGCATTAGATATATGGATGGGTAGCACTAAACATATGAATGGATAGCAAATATAGAGAAGAGAGGAGAAGAGAGGGGAAGAGAGGAGAAGGGAAGAGAGAAGAGAGGGCAAGAGAGGGGAAGAGAGAAGAGAGGGCAAGAGAGGGGAAGAGAGAAGAGAGGGGAAGAGAGAAGAGAGGGCAAGAGAGGAGAAGGGAGAAGAGAGGAGAAGAGAGGGGAAGAGAGAAGAGAGGGGAAGAGAGAAGAGAGGGCAAGAGAGGAGAAGGGAGAAGAGAGGAGAAGAGAGGG
>NW_007381094.1:0-16437 GCF_000475195.1 Diaphorina citri | reverse complement strand
GTGCACCCCGAACTCCAAGCACAGAGCCGAAAAAAACCTCGGCTCCGCCAGGAATCGAACCCGGACCTCCTGCGTGCACGCCTAGTGTGATACCCACTCGGCCACGGAGGTTGCTTACTGGATCACTACTATTGACCGTAAAGGGTGGCCCTTCGCAGACTTTGCGTATCTTAGATACACATGTAGATTACATGAGACCATATTATAAGTATAGATATACATTAATATCAGACATATTATAAATACTTGCCCGTGCATAGTACAGTCTCGTGAGATTTGACGGCTCGAATTTTTTGGCTCGAATTGAATTAATAAAATAAAATTGCACTTGAAAATATTGGGTGGAACTAGTTGTTTTAGGGTTTGCAAAATGATTTTTGCAAAATATTTTTTCTTCACATTTGACAATAATAAGTTATTCACTGTCCCTACTGGTCCGACTCCGAACACCCTTTATACTAAATTTACTTTTTATTATTCATCTTGCACTTTGCAATTTGTATCTTAACTGTCACCGTTATTGCCAAAACATTTTAATGCAATTTTATTTTTATTTGTATTTTAACTACCGGGATCCGTTTAATTTGTGCTCTTTTATTTGTTTTTTTTTTTTTTTTTTTTTTTTTTTTTTCAATTTTTTTTTTTTTTTTTTTTTTTTTTTTTTTTTTTAGACAACTTTCCCAATGAATATTAATCTATTTTATACATTCTGTCTTCCTTCTCTCTTCGATTTCATCGATCAATAGATGGAGGTAGGTCCATATTGTAAGTATTATCTATTGATTTTATTTATTTATTCTCTAATTATAATCCATTTATTATTTTATTTTTATCAAACCAGGGCTGACTCGGTTTAGTTCTTTGTCAAAGCTGTCAGGTTGGTACACTGGAAGCTCAAGATTGGCAACTTTTATTACCTGTTGGATTAATTATTTCCCTAGCACTTTCAATCAATTTGACTTAAAAGTTCCCCCCTTTTTGTCGACAGGCAAGGGATTAAATAAAAGGTTTTATAAAAGATTTTTTTTTTTTTATCCATTTCTGGTTATGCCTACACCTAATTTCATTTTCCAAATCCCAGAAGTGGAACTCGGAAGTACTTGTTTTAATTAAAGTTAAAATAAACACTGGAATAAGTAAATACTTGTATGGTACCTCTAATACCTACCTATGCGTTGAATGCAATACCTATCCTGAACAAAATAAATCTAACCTACTAAGGAAATAAATTAGACATAATCACTTATCTCGTAGATCGACCAACAATTTGATCATAATTAACTCCAGCATTACTAGTCAGAAATTAGATGTTTTCTGATATTTGTTCTAACATTTTGCGCATCATTTTAGTTTAGTTCTTTATTCTGGTAAATAGAATGATTTTTGCAAGAAGGGCTGGAAGTTAAAAACTTTAAACCTTGTTTACTCGCAACTCGATTTTCTCTTTAGGTCCTTCTTAATTACGTCCCTTTAATCGCTAAAGCACCAAAGCTTCTAATTTCAGTCACCATTTTCTCTCTCTCTCTCCCTCTCTTTATATCTCTCCTCTCTCTCTCTCTCTCCCTCTCTTTATATCTCTTCTCTCTCTCTCTCTCTCTCTCTCTCTCTCTCTCTCTCTCTCTCTCTCTCTCTCTCTCTCTCTCTCTCTTTCTCTGATTTTCCCTAAATGAACACGAATAGGCAGGTACTTTTTTCAACTCAAAACTGGATTCTCCTCTTTATAGGCTCCTTCTGAAATGAAACCCCTTGAATTTATTTATCTATCATAAATAGTTTATTTATTTTATAGTCATCTGACTAGTTATCAGAGGTACCTACAAATGGCCTTGACTGACCTTGACCAAGGACCAGACTAATTATAGTCACGTGGACTAAACTGTCTTTGACGCTGACATAGTCCACAAAGTAAATGTCAGTTCCGTGGACATTATTTCAGGTGACACTGCTAAAAAATCTTTTTTTATATCATTTTAAGAGGTTCACATAGTATAGGTACCTACCTACCTATCTACCTACATTCGACGTGGACTAAACTGTCTTTGACGCTGACATAGTCCACAAAGTAAATGTCAGTTCCGTGGACATTATTTCAGGTGACACTGCTAAAAATCTTTTTATTTTATTTTAAGAAGTTCACATAGTATAGTACCTCAATCAAATCAGTCGATACCTATTACCTACCTAATAAAGATTCTAAGAAAAATTGATACCAACCACTAAGAAATCCAAGTTCAGCTACCAACCAAGCTCGATGTTACTTTACACATCTGTCTGATGGAACTCGTGCAGTCAGAGTGGTACAGCTCCTGCCTGGCTGAACCAAATTTAGTACCTGCCGAAAATACCGAGGTATTGTCCTGAAATTGAAGAGAAAAGGAGAGCAGGATAGGAAAAATCCAGAACCTTATCTGTTTAGGATAAAGCCTGTCCCGGACGGTTGTCGAACACACGACCTAGCGCTTACAAGGCAGGCTTCGATGTTACTTTACACATCTGTCTGATGGAACTCGTGCAGTCAGAGTGGTACAGCTCCTGCCTGGCTGAACCAAATTTAGTACCTGCCTAAAAATTTTCGTTTTTTCATTATTATTTATAAAGGGCACTGTAATTACTGAGGACTTGTTCTGAAATCGAAGAAAAAAGGAGAGCAGGATAGGAAAAATCCAGAACCTTATCTATTTAGGATAAAGCCTGTCCCGGACGGGTGTCGAACACACGACCTAGCGCTTACAAGGCAGGCTTGCTATATTGCTACCTTCCAAGCTAACTATAGGCTGGCTTTTTTTGTTATTTCACAGGTCAAATGTTATAAAACGAAAGATCAACAAGTTCCCTCTCTCGAACCTCTTAAAAGAAAAAAAAAAAAAACTTATAAATGATTGGTTTGAAACAGCAATTGGGATCTCCTCCATTTTTCACGATCTTGCGCCATCCATCCTCTTCATCTCAACATAGCTTCTGCATCCCATTGCATCCTTTATTTGGTCTAATCCCATTCTTTTCTCCATTTATTTAATCTTAAAAGCAGCAACAACAACAACAACAAAATATTTCCGTAGAAGTACTGTGCTCATCTGGTTGGGTTCAAAGATCTCGGCAAGTAATTTTATTTCGGGTTGCATTTTTTTCCAGTAAGTACTTCTCTCCTGATTCCAATAGAACCTGCTGTAGTAATGATAGCAATGGCAACTCAACTACCTTGCCAAGGTCATCTGGACCTCTTCCGTCCTGCTGAAATATTTCAGCCCAGAAGATTTGAAGAGGCTCGACAGAGGGAACTGGAAAAAATGGAGGTCTTATTGTTCCACAATATAAAGGTGTGGTGTTTTGGCACTAAAAACTGACCATCGAAAATTTGACCCGATTACATTACTTTCCTTCCTATAGGATAAGGAAAGTAAAAAATGGAGTTTTGGCATCTCCTCTTATAAATGGTGGTTTGGTACTGAACAAGTCACTACTGAATTCTTCTCGTTACAATGTATACCATCTACTTACTAGCACGTCAACTAAGCTGGATTTCTTAGTGGAATCTAATCAGCCGGTCTAATTGTATTAGGAACAGAGAGAATATAACATAAAATGGCGGTATTATAACAAATAAATTTAAGTAAAATAACAACAAAATTGAATAAACGAATATGCAATTTGATTATTGGAATGTCCATTTATGTGCTGGGTCAACAAGGGAAAACCAGAAAGCAATCCGTTTAAATACCTATTTGCGATCGAAATGCGAACACGGGACCTTTTGCTTCGCAAGCGCGTTACCACTGAACAAACCCTACCACATCCCTGACTCCATCACAAGCCTGTATGGATTTCTATTCCATCATTAGGTTATTGGATGTGTCAAATTTCCCAGTCTAAACCTAAACCTACGTAATTCGAAGAGGTTTGATAGAGGAAACTGTAACTGCTAAGGTTTTATCGTCCCGAAATCGAAGAGAGAAGGAAAACATGATAGGAGAAAGCCAGCCGTTCCGAGAACGAACCTTATCCCTTCGGGATAACCCGAGATGGCCGTTAGATTTATAAAGAAGGAACAGAGGAATTGAAACAAAGAAACGAGTCATCCTGCTGTGCTGGGGACAAGTGAAATGAAATGAGGAACAAGAGCAATGAAATGGAACGCAGAGACTAACCGTTAGATTAATTTTAATGAGGGAATAGAGAAATTGAAATCAGGAGCCATATTGAGGAAAAACAAATGAACTGGGGACAAATGCAATACCCATACCTATAGGAAACGGTTGGACGGTATTATTTTATTACATACCTATTAAGTACTTTCATTATTCAACGACACAAAGAAATGAAAGCATACTTAGTTTTTATTATTTCCAAGCATTGAAATGCAATTTCTAGTCTCTCTTTTTTTCAATAGATTTGACAAGAGCAATGAAATGGAACGCAGAGACTAACCGTTAGATTAATTTTAATGAGGGAATAGAGAAATTGAAATCAGGAGCCATATTGAAGAAAAACAAATGAACTGGGGGACAAAAGCAATACCTATACCTATAACAGGAAACGGTTGGACGGTATTATTTTATTACATACCTATTAAGTACTTTAATTATTCAACGACACAAAGAAATAAAAGCACACTTAGTTTTTATTATTTCCAAGCATTGAAATGCAATTTCTAGTCTCTCTTTTTTGTATGGCCGCCATACACGCCATACCTACACGCTACGCCACTGATATTTTCCCAATTGCAACTCCTCCATTGTTATTGGACGCATGTAAAGATGAGTGTTTCCCCCCCGTTTTTTTTTCGTAGCGATGAAACAACTGCTACATTGGACGCTTGTGGTCTGTGTCGTAGCATGCCCATCCCGTAGTATGCCTCTCATCAGATGGGCGAGAAGAGACACAATACTTCCCATTTAGGTGCTGGGTCAACACGAGAACACCAGAAAGTAACCCGTTGAAATATTTGCAATCGAAAAAACGAGTACAAATTTTTTGTCGATGGTGGGATTCGAACCCGGGACCTTCTCCATGGCAAGCAAGCGCGTTACCACTGGACCAACCGTGCCCCAAAATCCTTGGTAGAACCAAAATTACATCCGAAAATGCACCACTTCTCTCTCTCTCTCTCTCTCTCTCCCTCTCTCTCTTTCTCTCTCTCTCCCTCCCTCTCTCTCTCTCTCTTCCTTTGGAGTATGACGTGACTAAAAGCACGGGGACTACAGGAGAATCATCTCACAGGATCGCTAGGAATTAGAACTTCGAATTGGACTGGTGAAGAATTTGGGTTGGACTTTGGAAATTTGGACTAATAAGGTGATTTGGAGCAAAAAATTTTGGCCAAAAGACATTCGAGAAATTTGTCATTAGAAGAGAGAAGCATGGGGATTTCCCCGTTGAAAGGAATTCCTTGAGGAGTGGAAGGAGTAAGAGGCAGAATGAAGAGGAAGCAGGAGGAGAAGTAGAAGAAGGATAAGGAGGAGAAAGAGAAGACCAACAACTACAAAAGCAACAGCAATTAACAAGGAGAAGAAGAAGAAGAGAAGAAGGAAGAGGACAAGGAGGAGGAGGAGCAGGAGGAGCAGAAGAAGAAGAAGGAAGAGGACGAGGAGGAGCAGAAGAAGAAGAAGAAGAAGAAGAAGAAGAAGAAGAAAAAGAAGAAAGATTAGAATAAGAAGATGTAGAAAAAGAAAGAAGGAAGAGGAGGAGGAGAAGCAGGGCAAGAATAAGAAGAAGTAAGAGAATAAAAAAACAAAGAAGAAGAAGAAAAAGAAGAAGATTTGAAGTACCTTCCTATCTTTATAGAAGTTCTCAACTACCTGTATAAAGCTACAAGTACATATTCCATAAAGTTAGCTATATGTATACCTACGTACCTCTATAATCTGCACCTGACGGGCGACCTTGGCCAGGCAAAAAGTAGGCCAGGCAAAAAAAGTACTGGATGGTCAGAAATTAAAGGTCAAAGAGGTCATCTTTGTATTACGTTTTTATTATTTCAAGTACCAAAGACCACATAACTTCGTCTATATTGAAGCTTCTTCCTCTTTAATCAAAGAAATTATGAAGACATTTCAAAGAGGTCATCTTTGTATTACGTTTTTATTATTTCAAGTACCAAATACCACATAACTTCGTCTATTGAAGCTTCTTCCTCTTCAATCAAAGAAATTATGAAGACATCGAAAAATATGACCTATGTACGAATACATATTTATGTAGGTAGGTACCTAGGGTAAGTGTACCATTTATTCGCCCACCTAAAAAACGTACCATTTATTGGCCCACCTGTACCATACGCCACATACATAAGTCTGAACTGGACATTTGTCTGCACAATACACATTTTGATCTCGAAAAAATTCTTCTCCCAGCTCATCTGTGTCTCAGACTTCAATCTCAAGTCATCCTCTTTGTTCTAAAAGTTCATTTGACCCGTCATTAAGATTAAACTCCGCATCGCGACCTTAACAAATATGTCATCAATGACTGGAATCTGCTCATGAGACAATTGTCCAGATTGTATTTGCTCGCGGATTTGTACAAACATTTATATTGTACAAACATTTGTAGTAAAACATTCCCGAGATTTGTAAGCTCACATTTGTAAGGTTACATTTGTTTCTGGCATTTCTGTAGAAGCATCACTTGAGTTTACCGCGTTTGTAAAGCTTCTATTTTTAGAACCAAGAAGATTTCATTCCGAACATACCAACACTTTAGCCGGCAAATAGGGCAGGGCACTGAAATCAAAACCGAAGGTAGGCAAGTAGGTATGCGTAGTATCTGGATTGTATTTGCTCGCGGATTTGTGCAAACATTTATATTGTACAAACATTTGTAGTAAAACATTCCCGAGATTTGTAAGCTCACATTTTGTAAGGTTACATTTGTTCTGGCATTTCTGTAGAAGTATCACTTGAGTTTACCGCGTTTGTAAAGCTTCTATTTTTAGAACCAAGAGGATTTCATTCCGAGCATACCAACACTTTAGCCGGCAAATAGGGCGCTGAAATCAAAACCAAAGGTAGGCAAGTAGGTATGCGTAGTATGTAGGTAGTAGGTACTCTACTATACGCAGACGAAATGTTTAGGGCTTACAACGTTCTTTTAGTAGATCGAATTTCTGATGACAAAAGTTCTAAGAACGCTACTTAACGCTGCCCGTTAATGTGCGAAAAATTCGGGACAGTTTCCTTTTTCACTCTGACAGCATCTCTGAATGTCTCGAAAATATGAACGGTTGAGGTCATTGCTACCCGATGTGGAAAAGTCTGACAGAAATGTGGAAATTCTAAAGAGGACGGAATAAATTCCACTTGAGACTGAGAAGTCCCTATGAGAATAAATTCCAGAGTTGAGACTGAGTTGTCCCTAAGTGGAAGAGACTGTGAGAACCTTTTGTAGATTCAAGACGAAATCTTCTCAAGTTACTCGGTTCTAGGTTCAGATTGTTCAGAAGCACATCCTGCAGGAGGTCGCGGGTTCTAATTCCAGGCACACCAGAGTTTAGTGACGGAAATTTACTTTCCATTCGGCCCCAAAGTGCCCGCCTAGTCAGAAACTTTTCGTTAAAATTTTCACAGTATCGACCTAGCGCTTACAAGTCGGACGCGTCACTCACGAAGCTAACTATAGGCTGGCAAAATTTGGAATTAGTAAGAGTAATATTCATTTCTTTTTCCTGTAGGTACAGGTAAATAGATAGGTATCTAGGTAACTATTTACTTATTGAAACCGGGCAATAACTTGTCTTTCTAACTTAACTATTTACCTACCTATTATTTATATTTATTTTTTTCAAAAGTGTCAAAAAACATCCTTCATTCCAATCTGATGTTATATTTTATAGGTATCATCGAAGAATCCAATCCGTAATTATTGGTTTCGAAGAGCAAACCAATTTCTAAGATCTATGTCACCAATTTAGACCGACCACTTGACATCCTCGAAATTCCTGTATAGAGGTCCTTTCTAAAAATCCCTCAACTTTACAGATCACAGTTCCAGAGGGCCTGAAGGCAGATGCGAAGTTAAAGACTTTGGTAGGTAATTAGTTGTGGTATGTTTGTGGAAGAATTATAGGAATGTATGAAATCTCTAGATTTGAACGTCATCGTCAGGTGGCAAATCTCACTCACACAAACGACCGCGACCCCTAATATACATCAGAGAAGGCTTGGTTGGGCCCAAAAATTCATTGAGAAAATTTCTAATTCAATTGATTGAACAATGAGAGGGATACGAACTCTGATTGTTATATTATTTGTTATAGGTACTCGTAATATATTATGTAATTAGTTTCCCTCTGTATTAAATGGAGCTATAAACACACTACGATGTTGGCATATTTAGGCAGATGACCCAAGATGAAAAACGATTTATTTAGAAGGCTCACACCAAAACATGCATCATGGTTATTTACCACTTGACCGTAATGAGACCCACTTAGAAGAAGAAGGAAGAAAAAGAAGAAGGAAGAAAAAGAAGAAGGAAGAAAAAGAACCTGAAATAATCAAAATTCTTGCCCGTTGCGTTTCGAAATACGAGTAGGTACATACCTCCTAGATTTGTCTTAAAAAAAATCTCGTTTGCGTTCCTAGTTTGTCTAAAAATTTCGACTATTTCAAATTAATCAAGGCCGGGATGCTTTCTTCGCTATTAATCTATTCGGAGTTCTGTTAGAATGATTTGGACTCATCAAATGATTTGGACTCATCAAGTCAAATGGTTCGGTGAGTTTGGTCCATCAACCAAAATGTGGGTCCGGGTGATAAATTCGGTGCATAGCTCATTACAAGTTTTGTCTTTGGAGCACTTTTTTTAACGGTGAACGCCAAAATTTCTTTATAATGAAATTTTGCCTTGTAATGAAATCAAGTGAGCAAGATAACGGGAGGAGCCAGCTTTGGGTAGCTGCCTTATTAGCACTTGGTCGCGGGTTCGATCCCGCCCGGCGGATTTTATCCTGAATAGATAAGGCTCGTTCTGACCCCACTTGAGTGGGGAAAAGACTAAGTAAAAGAAGAAGAAGAAGATAAGGCTCGTTCTCAGAACGGCTGGCTTTATCCTGTCTTCCTTATCTCTTCGCTTTCGGGACGATAAGATCTTAACGCATAAAGTTCCTTCTATCAAACATCTCATCTTTGCGCACTAGATCTGAAATTAATCATCCGCGCGACTTCTGTCCGCCAGTTACTAAGGAATGGAACTGCCGCCTATAACAGCATTTCCTAGACAATATTGATGACTTAATCAAATAAATCGGTATAGTTGTTAACGATTGTCACTTCAGAGTTTACCGTTATGTGAAACCGCCTTCCAATGAATATATAACATCCTAGGTCCCCGGCCCATCTTGGGGTCCCGCCCCATCGGGAAAAGACTATAAGTAAAAGAAGAAGAAGAAGAAGAAGAAGAAGAAGAAGAAGAAGAAGAAGAAGAAGAAGAAGAAGAAGATAAGGCTCGTTCTCAGAACGGCTGGCTTTATCCTGTCTTCCTTTTCTCTTCGCTTTCGGGACGATAAGATCTTAACGGATAAAGTTCCTTCTATCAATTCTATCAAACCATCTCATCTTTGCACGCTAGATCTGAAATTAATCATCCGCGCGACTTCTGTCCACGAGTTACTAAGGAATGGAACTGCCGCCTATAACAGCATTTCCTATAGACAATATTGATGACTTAATCAAAGAAATCGGTATGGTTGTTAAAACGATTGTCACTTCAGAGTTTACCGTTATGTGAGACCGCCTTCCAATGAATAACATCCTAGGTCCCCGGCCCATCTTGGGGTCCCGCCCCATTTGATAAGTGTGCCAATAAGCCACGCCCCCGAAACCTAGTCTCCACCTCATGTCATCTCTATTTAAACCTAGAGTCAATACCTATACAGACTGTCATCCATCGTCAAGTCATTTGAATATGGTACTTCCCTACGAATGAAATTAGTGGGCGATTTGGGCTCCGCGATTTTGTATTTCAAGATTTTGTCGTACTAGAGAACACTATCAAACATACTTAGAGAATATTTCAATGAAATTCCACTGTCATCCATCGTCAAGTCATTTGAATATGGTACTTCCCTACGAATGAAATTAGTGGGCGATTTGGGCTCCGCGATTTTGTATTTCGAGATTTTGTCGTACTAGAGAACACTATCAAACATACTTAGAGAATATTTCAATGAAATTCTCCGAAAAAATATTCAAAACGAGAAGGGTACCTATTTGTTGTTTAAAATTGGGCGTTGCCGACCAGAGCTGGTTCAATTCCCGTCCAAGCGAACTTTATTATAAGGTTCGTTCTCGGACCGGCTGGCTTTCTGTTGTGCTGTCTTCCTTCTCTCTTCGATTTTGGTACGATAAGTCCCCTCTCTCATTAGAGTGAACTTTTGAGTTGTATGGCCGCCATACACGCCATACCTACACGCTACGCCACTGATATTTTCCCAATTGCAACTCCTCCATTGTTATTGGACGCATGTGGTCTGTGTTTTAGCATGCTCATTCCGTAGTATGCCTCTCATCAGATGGGCGAGAAGAGACACAATACTTCCCATTTAGGTGCTGGGTCAAAACGAGAACACCAGAAAGACCCCCGTTGAAATATTTGCAATCGAAAAACGAGCTCAAATTTTTGTCGATGGTGGGATTCGAACCCGGGACCTTGTGCATGGCAAACAAGCGCGTTACCACTGGACCAACCGTGCCCCCAAAATCCTCGGTAGAACCAAAATTATATGCGAAAATAAAATGCACCACTTGTCTCTCTCTCTCTCTCTCTCTCTCTCTCTCTCCCTCTCTCTCTCTTATAATGCACCACTCGTCTCTCTCTCTCTCTCTCTCTCTCTCTCTCTCCCTCTCTCTCTCTTTCTCTCTCTCACTCTCCCTCTCTCTCTTTCTCTCTCTCACACACTCTCTCACTCACACACACACTCTCTTTCTCTATCTCTCTCTCTCTCTCACTCTCTCTTTCTCTCTCACACACACACTCTCTTTCTCTATCTCTCTCTCTCTTTCTCTCTCCCTCTCTCTCTTTCTCTCTCTCACACTCTAGAAATCTATTCGAAATTTTGAAACCTTTCTGTTAATTTTTCTCTTTTTCCTCATTTCATCTCTCTTTTTTTATCCCTCTCTCTCTCTCCCTCTCTCTCTCTCTCTCTCCCTCTCTCCCTCTCTCTCTGTCTCCCTCCCTCTCTCTTCCTCTATCCTCACTACAAGTCCTCTTCTTTTTTCCTCATTCTCTCTCTCTCTCCCTCCCTCCCTCTTTGTCTGACATATTATCTGTCTTTAGCTTCTGTCCTTCTCCTTCTTTCTAAAAAACTATTTCATTTTTCAAAACAAAAAAATCCAATTTCCTCTCTGTCTCTTTCTCTCTTGCACGCGTAAGCTAATAAACTCTATCTCTCTTTGTCTTTTCTGTCATATGAGAATAAATTATTTCATAAAAGTACTCTCTATCTCTCTCGCTCTCTCGTAACGCTCTAGCTTTTCCTCTCTTTCTATCCCACTAGTAAGCAAAGCTACATATTTCTATCTCTCTCCGTCTCATTTCAATTTGTATTCATTCAGTAGTTTAAACCGTAAGGTAATCTCTCTGTCTCTCTCCCTCTCCCATTCTTATCCATCTACCTGTCTCTCTCTACTCCCTCAGTTCTATCTGAAACTTTTCCTATAGTGAAGTGATTGAAAGAAGTCAGTTTTTTTTATGATTGTTATTATTTTTTAAAGAAGTTTGATAGATTGAACTGGTTAACTGCCAGCCTAGTTAGCTTAGTTGGTCGACTGCCTTGTAAGCGCTAGGCCGCGGGTTCGATTCCCGCCCGGGGCAGATTTTATCCTGATGGGATAATGTTCGTTCTCGGAACGGCTGGCTTTCTCCTATCCTGTCTTCCTTCTCTCTTCGATTTCGGGACGATAAGACCATAGCAGTTACAGTTCCCTCTGATGTCAAACCTCTTTTTAAAAAAAAGAACTGGTTAACTTCTAATGCTAATAAGATCTTATAATCCCGAAATCGAAGCGAGAAGGAAGATAGGTACCTAGTAAAGGAGAAAGCCAGCCTTTCAGAGAAGGAACATTATCCGTTCAGGATAAAATCTGCCTCGGGGGGGGATTCGAACCCGCGACCTAGCGCTTTAGGATGCGACACGAAACTTTTGGTTAGGATCGGTGCAATGCTTGGCGGCATTTTTCCGCTTTTTGGCGGTTTTCGGTGTAATTCAATAGTATCTCAAGAACGTATAAGCTAGAGACTTGAAATTTGGTATGTAGTTCACAAATGTGACAAGGATGCAATACAAAACGTTTGGTTGAGATAGTTGCTGCGCTTGGCGGTATTTTGACCGCTTTTAAACAGATTTCGACCCAAATGTGACAAGGATGCGACACGAAACTTTTGGTTGAGATGGTTGCTGCGCTTGGCGGTATTTTGACCGCTTTTGGACAGATTTCGACCGTCTTTGACTCAAAACATTTGGTTGAGATGGTTGCTGCGCTTGGCGGTATTTTGACCGCTTTTGGACAGATTTCGACCGTTTTTTGGCGGCACAAAACGGTTAGAGATATTGTAAAAGTTAGGGTAAAAGAACACTCAAATAAGCATCATTCAATAGGATAAGGAAAGTTGTGTGATGTTCACACCAGATTTTTCTCATTTACTGTACGTCAAGGTCCGAAAATTTGGGTCCAAGAGGGCCGGCCACCCCAGGTTTGGCTAAAACTATATAAAAATGCTTAGAAGAATTTTGGAATTGTGTCAGAAACTCGAGAATCGCTTGAAAGAATTTCAGAACCCCGCTAAGAATTTCAGAACAAAGCCAGGGTACAAAAAAATCAATGTTTTGTTAGATATTTTTGGTACATTTTCTATATTTCAAAATTAATTATACCTCGACCCACCTGCGGGTGCGGTGATACCCTAACCGTGGACCATATATTTAATTGCCACACACATCTACAAATACGTTCCTCCCTCCCCTCACCACCAGCCCTCGATAACAACCCTGCCAACATCGATTCGACCTTAATGTACCTGAAGGCCATTGGTCTATATACTAAGATCTAGGTAAACAGGGGACGGCGCGAACGACACAAGAGTGTTAAAGCGCCTAACTAGAAAAAAAAAGTTCCTATAATGACACCTTGAAATTTAGGAATCCGTTTTTTAGTTGTTGTGGTTTAAAAATGAGTGTTTCGCCGCCGTTTTTATTTCGAAGCAATGAAACAAATGCTACATTAGACGCATGTGGTCTGTGTCGTAGCATGCCCATTCCTGCAATTCAATAGCGGATTCTACAAAATTTTCATGTCATTTTTATTTGTCTTGTCTTCTTCGCCCTCTTTTCATTCTATATTCTCTCCTCTTCCTCCTTCTTCTTTCTCTCCTTCAACTTCTCTTTCTTCATTTTCTTCTTATTTTTCTCCTCTTTCTTCTTTCCTTCGTTTACCTACCTATTATTTATATTTATTTTTTTCGAAAGTGTCAAAAAACATCCTTCATTCCAATCTGATGTTATATTTTAGGTGACATGGAAGAATCCAATCCGTAATTATTGGTTTCGAAGAGTAAACCAATTTCTAAGATCTATGTCACGAATTTAGACCGAGACCACTTGACATCCTCGAAATTCCTGTATAGAGGTCCTTTCTAAAAATCGCTCAACTTTACAGATCACAGTTCCAGAGGGCCTGAAGGCAGATGTGAAGTTAAAGACTTTGATAATTAGTTGTGGTATGTTTGTGGAAGAATCATAAGAATGTGTGGAATCTCTAGATTTGAACGTCATCTTCAGGTGGCAAATCTCACTCACACAAACGACCGCGACCCCTAATATACATCAGAGAAGGCTTGGTTGGGTCCAAAAATTCATTGAGAAAATTTCTAATTCAATTGATTGAACAATGAGTGGGATACGAACTCTGATTGTTATATTTGTTATACCTACTCGTATATATAATTTGTTTCCCGCTGTAAATAGAGCTATAAACACACTACGATGTTGGCATATTTAGGCAGATGACCCAAGATGAAAAACTATAGAGGTCCTTTCTAAAAATCCCTCAACTTTACAGATCACAGTTCCAGAGGGCCTGAAGGCAGATGCGAAGTTAAAGACTTTGGTAATTATAGTTGTGGTATGTTTGTGGAAGAATCATAGGAATGTGTGGAATCTCTAGATTTGAACGTCATCTTCAGGTGGCAAATCTCACTCACACAAATGACCGCGACCCCTACATCAGAGAAGGCTTGGTTGGGCCCAAAATTTCATTGAGAACATTTCTAATTCAATTGATTGAACAATGAGATTAATTATTACCTTCTTCTCTTTTTCTCCTCCTGTTCTTCTCTTCTTTTTCGACCGTTTTATTTTCTCTTCTTTTCCTCATTCGTGGGTGACTCATCCTTTATTAAAGCTTTGACCTCTCTCCGCCCTCTCCTATACATGAAGGACGTGCCAATAAGTAACTGGTACCGAAATCCTGACCGCGTCCTTGACAAGGTCGTTCGAACGAACTTGAGATCCTGTTTCAGCAAAATCCGATCCTCTTTTACATTATTTTCTTCTTCTTCTTCTTCTTCTTCTTCTTCTTCTTCTTCTTCTTCTTCTTCCTCCTCCTCTTTTTTCTTCATCAAGAGGATGAGTCATCCTCTTGATAATCTACAGTTTACCGGTATCATCCAATGTGTAATGGTAAAACCAGTCCAGGAATTAGTTGTAGACTGCTGGAGCCAGAGACTGGAATGAAGAGGTCGTTGCACTTCGGACATTTGAGTAGCGCTGATTTATATCCTGCGCTATAATTTGCGCTTACCAGATCTAGCGTGCCAGAGAGGTTTTTTCGAAGAGGTTTGATACATTGAACTGTAAATGACAAGGCCTTATCTTCCTGAAAGCGAAGAAGGAAGACAGGATCGGAGAAAGCGAGACGGTCCGAGAGCGAATCGAACCCGCGACCTAGCGTTTGCAAGGCAGACGCGCTACCCTCCAAGCCAACTAGGCTGGAATCTTCTTTTCTCAGCCTTAAAAATTGTTTCTCTGCTCCTCCACACCGCAGAATCTAACGGAAAATTAGATCCCAAAGCAGGGCGCACGGCAGTGCACCAGGCCAAATTCCATACCTACAAAAAAGAAGAAGAAGAAGAAGAAAAAGAAGAAGAAGAAGAAGAAGAAGAAGAAGAAGAAGAAGAAGAAGAAGAAGAAGCACCTGAAATAATCAAAATTCTTGCCCGTTGCGTTTCGAAATACGAGTAGGTACATACCTCCTAGATTTGTCTTGAAAAAAATCTCGTTTGCGTTCCTACATTAATTTGTCTAAAAATTTCGACTATTTCAAATTAATCAAGGCCGGGATGCTTTCTTCGCTATTAATCTATTCGGGAGTTCTGTTAGACTGATTTGGACTCATCAAATGATTTGGACTCATCAAGTCAAATGGTTTGCTGAGTTTGGTCCATCAACCAAAATGTGGGTCCGGGTGATAAATTCGGTGCATATAGCTCATTACAAGTTTTGTCTTTGGAGCGCTTTTTCTAACGATGAACGCCAACATTTCTTTTATAATGAAATTTTGCCTTGTAATGAAATCAAGTGAGCAAGATAACGAGAGGAGCCAGCTTTGGGTAGCTGTCTTGTAAGTCATGAACAGATGAAGTCCATAAACGGCAAGTCCTTTCCTCCTATATCCTGTCCTCCCAAGGGGACCTGGGCTTTCATTATTGGAACCGTAGACACGCGATTGGCAGCCAGGGTGTTGAAGTTCAAAATTCATAATTAGATTAATTAGGTAGGTTAGGTAGCTATCTATTTATCTTTTTTTTAAATTAAAAAAAGGGGCGAGTGTTTCATTGGCGTTTTTAATTTCATAGCAATGAAACAATAGATCAGTTGCGCTTACTTGGGTGATGTTTCAAAGTCATAGAGCAAAAATGAGGACTAACGGAATTTTTCTTTTTCTTCTACGACTTCTAGATGCCGAGATAAATCGATTTAAAAAATACCGGTAAATCGTAAACTTTGACGTCACGGCATACGCTCCCGTCGGCGATGACGTCATAATTCATGACTCCCGCTTTGTTTGTTTGTGCGCAAGCGTTTTTGCGCATTTTAACGTGAAATCTTACGTCACAACTCTTCGAACTTTTTCATTAGAATGGCAATTAAAAATTGAATTTTCGACCTTTTAAAGTTACTTTTTCCGAGTTTTGACCTCAGATTTGGATTTTTCACTACTTTTTACGTAGGACCCAACCTTTTATTAATAATATTTTCCCATTTGCAACTCCTCCATTGCTATTGGACGCATGTAGTCTGTGTCGTAGCATACCCATCCCGTAGTATGCCTCTCATCAGATGGGCGAGAAGAGACACAAAAGTCCCGTTGAAAGTAACCCGTTGAAATATTTGCAATCGAAAAACGAGTACAAATTTTTGTCGATGGTGGGATTCGAACCCGGGAC
>NW_007381093.1:0-16201 GCF_000475195.1 Diaphorina citri | reverse complement strand
TATTGAGGATAATATTCCATACCTCGGCTGGGATTGAACCCACGCCCTCCTGTTTACCAGGCGAGCGCCTTGACCACTGCACCACCATCAATACAATTTATTTTGACAGTCCAAAAATTTTGGGTTACAAAAGACACAACATAAATTTCAGGCAGTAAATACGTATATACCTAACTCTGTTTCATCATAACTCTAAAACGGTTTGTCCGATTTAGTTAATAGAAAGTAAAAATTGACAAAAACGACCATCATTTGCTCATTGGATTTTGAAATTTGAGATCGCTTAAGTGTGTAGAAAAGACATACATATTACATAAGGTCCTTTTTTCTCAGCAAGTTCTACAGCTCACTGAACCACCCTGTATACAAATATGTACACAAATAATATTATGTACCTATAGAAACTATATATAAATAGTTTACAGACGCATGTCTGAGTAAATAAATATGTAGAAATCCACATTGCGTTAATTATTGAACAATGCACACGTTGTTAATAGAACGAGAGAAGCGAAATACTGAGTGACTGAATGACACCTAGGGGCTAGAGGATGACACCTAGAGGCTAGAGTCGCTAGAGTAGTTTTGTTTTCTAACTAATAGACAAATCCCCGATGCACTCTGACGTGGAGCGACTGAGATATTGGCGAAAAAGAGAGAAGGGTTTGGTCTGTGACTTTACTGTAGGCCTCGGCTCACATGGGTTAAATAAATAGAACTGAAAAATATAGACCTTAAACACATAGTCTTAAACCTGACAAGCGCCTCATAGACAGATCTTGGTTTAAGCGGTTTACGTTAAGCCATTGCCCACACCGAAATTTCTACTGGGCCTATGTTGCATTGTTGCATCATTTGTATTTGTTTGGTTTTGTGTTCCACTTATTTTGGACCATGATAAATGTGGCAAATCTCTTTTTTTCTTCTTCTTCTTCTTCTTCTTCTTCTTCTTCTTCTTCTTCTTCTTCTTCTTCTTCTTCTTCTCCTCGAGGGACGGACCCAGCTTGTTCCTTCCAGATCTGGGTGTTTGTAATTTGTATTAACATATTCATTAGTAGTAGCTGGTCGTCCTACTATCCTGAATTTATAAGCAAGAGGCTCAACTCTTATAAAGTTATTAATAACTATAATCTCACTGATAATAAATAGCAAAATGTGTATCCACGTATCAGTAATTCAGCACTTATCTTTAGATGCAGTCGCATTAATATTCAAAGTTGGTTCTAATCGTTGGTCTAAAGAGCAACACAAGTTAAAGGTCTCCCGTGTGTTAAAATGGCAGAGTCGTATGATCACATTTCAAAAGGGGAAACTACGGTATACAGTTAACGGATCTGCACTACGCCTTACAATATTGTTTCAGCCTTACAGTCAAGGGTTGGATATGCTTTGAACGAAAGGAAGCAACAGTTGATTTTAATGCGTAAGGCGCCTTAAGTTATAAGTAAACAAGCAAGAAGTGAAATTCCTAGGAATTGTTCCAAACACGCACTACGATTGATAGAGCCTTACTCCCTTATCTGCACTTCTTGCTTGTTTAAAGCTTTGCTACTAATAATGTAAGGCGCCTATTTTTCAGTAAGTGGTAAGTAGGAGGTGGCGTAGAAAAAAAACGTGTAGAGAGGAAATGAGTTGTTTCCCTAGATTTCATAGCGGATACGACACTGAAAATACAGTAGTCATATTAAGTCATAAATAGGCCTACTATTAGTCAAACTTAGGCCGGAATCAATCCCCCCATGTGACCTTATGACTATATGTTAGTAGAACTTATGTTAGACGACAGATTGTTAGTAGAACTTATGTTAGACGACAAAGTATAATGTTAGTAGAACTTATGTAGATCTGTCGAGAAATCTAGTCTATCTGCATAGGCGTGAAATGTAGGATTTTGTTTGATGACATTCAGGCTCTGGGTACCTAACACTGAGAAAAAAACTAGGATGCCGGAAGCCCAATCGAGTGACTGGGTTCCGGAACTCTAAAGGTGTCCAAACATAGGTGACCGACCATTGATCGACATCGATCGACGGCCGGTCGACCATGTGTGGTTTTGTGGACACACCTTCTCTTTTTCTCTGCGAAATAATTTCAGAAAAAGAAACCCCTTGCCCTTGATGAATTGACTTGGAATCGACCAAGTCACGGGGGCACGGTTGGTCCAGTGGTAACGCGCTTGCTTGCCATGCAGAAGGTCCCGGGTTCGAATCCCACCATTGACAAAAATTTGTACTCATTTTTCGATTGCAAATATTTCAACGGGTTACTTTCTGGTGTTCTCGTGTTGACCCAGCACCTAAATGGGAAGTATTGTGTCTCTTCTCGCCCATCTGATGAGAGGCATACTACGGGATGGGCATGCTACGAACAGACCACAAGCGTCCAATGTAGCAGTTGTTTCATCGCTACGAAAAAAAAACGGGGGGGAAACACTCATCTTTCCATTTTTTCCAAAAAAAAAAAAAAAAAAAAAAAAAAACAAACAAACAACCAATCAGAAATTCGCCGTACTAACCACTGCACCACCGAGGTTAGTAGGCATAGACAGGTACTACCATAATTCTGGAAGCTCTTTACTTCCTACTCAGTAGTTATACTAATTCCGGAAGCTGATCTCTAGCAGTAGGTAGTAGCCGGAAGTCAAAGGTTGGAAGGGAGTGTACAACCACCTGTTCCTGTTAGACGGAACTTCAATCATAACGACTACATTATCTCCGATTAATCAGTAGGTAATTGCCTATGTATTAATTTAGAGGTGGGCAATTAGTTAATCAAATAAATAGGGTGATTCCAGCCTAGTTAGCTCAGAGGGTATAGCGGGTCTGCCTTGTAAGCGCTAGGTCGCGGGTTCGAATATTAGGAATATTTGGCTGCACTTAACATTCTTGACAAGAGCGCGAGCTGCACTGAACAAAATTGCCAGGTTAAAACTCACAACTAGCTTCGTTCAGTAATACAACTAGATCATTTTTACAAATAACAGAGTGACAGACGACACCGAAGCGAACAATAGTCCGTTCTTTATACCTTTTTATTACTATTGTAATAATAAAGGAAGGACGGACTAAATAAAATTGAATCGAGGTCTCCCTCTGAGGGAAGAGCTCCAAGAATGCTTGCGCCATTCCTCCGCTGTATAGCTAAGTTAATCTTTTGCTTCAAATACATTATCGCTCTTCCATCGCCGGTTTTATCTACCATTTTTCTGCAGTTCGTGCAAGACACCTGGAACACCCTGTATATTTCGTGAGGAAAATGAGTAGCTATGACATGTAAATGCGCATAGCGACCGGTGCCAGCATGGTAGGTAAACATTGGACGTTAGGATTATTGTGATATTGGGAAAATCCTACAATGCTGCAGTGAGCACCAAAGTTGTGATATAATAACACAAAGAAATTGCATTTATTTATTTATTTTAATGTCAGATGTCAGCCTAATTAGCTTCAGGGTAGCGATGTCTTAAAAGCGTTTGGTTGTGAGTTCGATTCTTCTTCGCTTTCGGGACGATGAGTCCTTAGCAGTTAAAGTTCCCTTTATGAAACCTCAAAAAAAAGTACCTACATAGGTACTAAATGAATTAATTTGACAGAAAAAAATCATCTTGATTTTTATTTTTTGAAATCCCCTGAAAAAAGAATCACGTCCCTCTCATTTGTTTCTCATGGACCAAGGCAATTTGGACTTGTTTTAGGTTATCTGGATACTTGACTACTTGTTCATATCAAGTGATGTCCTTCTTTAATTGTTGAATTTCCCAGACAGAGTTACTAGCTCACTGTATTATGAGGTCGAGATAAAAAGATGAAATATGAACAACCACTGTGTAGAAAGGGAAAGAATAAATAACACGAAGCCGCGTTTACATGAAGAGCCAAAGTTAAACACCGACCGGTCTACTTGTACTAACTTATACAAATTTGGATTTTGTCTCACATCATGACCACATAGGTATGCCTATGGGAGAACTTTCATTTGTCAACAGAAAATTATTACACACTCCTCCGCCCTGGAGGCCGAGGACCTAGGGGATTCTCAAGAGTATGACTTGTTACCACTGTTGTAACAACTGCAGAAAGCCATCGGTTAGCACACAGCTTGAACATGTGTATCGCGGGCAATAACAAGCAGGTTTGAATCAGGTTCAATGATTGAATTTTCATCAAGCAACTGGCGGCTTGTCAAACTACCTGTTTTGCCAGTGGTGTTTTTCCCGCCACACACGTTCAAATTCAAACTTCTTGCTTGACAAACCGCCTTCAATTTTCTGTCTTCTTTCCCTCTCCTTCCTGCTTCTTTAGTTCCCTACTTTTACTCACTCCATCTCAATCAGCTTCTCTCTCTCCTCTCTCTCTCCTTTTTCTCTGTCTCCCTCCACACTTTTCTCTCTCATCTAATGTAGGCAATTCTCGAGCGAGTTTGGGTACTTATTGACTATTGAAATGCATTGATTTTCAGGTATTTGTTGACTATGTCTTGTTCTTGTTTGAGATACCTATAAGGTAGGTACATGATTGAGCACCAATTTATGTATCTGCGGCAGCACCACCGCAGTGTGCTAGATACGTACCTTCAAAGTAGGTACCTACATTGAAATTACCTTACTTACTTTTCGAGTCCGGATGGGAAATTGTCCGCACCGAAGCGAATACAATAGTCCGTCCCTTATACCTTTTTATTACTATTGTAATAATAAAGGAAGGACGGACTAAAAAGTCCCTTTACTCCAGCAGTATACCACTATTATTGTGGTCAAATTCTCAAATTATATTGAGGATAAAATTCCATACCTCGGCTGGGATTGAACCCACGCCATCCTGTTTACCAGTCGAGCGCCTTGACCACTACACCACCGAGGCAGGTAGGTACCTAAGTAAATAAACTTTTAGCTCCACGATTCAAAATACGGAGAAAATAAAATTGGTGGAGACGGTCAAATTCTCAAATTATATTGAGGATAAAATTCCATACCTCGGCTGGGATTGAACCCAAGCCCTCCTGTTTACCAGGCGAGCGCCTTCACCACTACACCACCGAGGCAGGATAAGGGAAGTCTTTTTCGAAAAATCAGATGTACCTATATTGACTGAGGTGGATACCTATGTAGTTATTTGTGCGAGATGCAAGCCTATTTTTATTTTTATGTACATTTTTTCCAACATTAATCATTATGATAGAGGGACCTATACTACCTATGTATGATTTTATAAAGCAACTTTTAGTTCCCCGTACCCACCTAAACTAATATTAGGCGTTTTAAAAAGGCTCATCAACTTTTCCAATTCATGACCATGCCTTCCTTGAATTTCCACTTTTCTCGGCACCGGTCTTCTGGCACCCGAACCAAATAGATGGCAATTTATGAGCCTCCTCTACTCTAGGTTGGAAAAAAGTATGTACCTATGTCTAAGTCTAATACATTGTGAGATTTGTGAGAGATAGTTGTAGGCATTATGCAAGTACGACCACTTTGCATCAGGGTTGAAACACAAATATGTAGTTGTGATATGCATTATACAAAATAGGAAGAAAATTTTTTAAGCTACAATCTTGAATGGAACGGACTACCTTGTAAGCGCTAGTCCTGGGTTCGATTCCCACCCAGGATGAACTTCATCTAAACAGATAAGGTTCGTTCTCGGAACGACTGAATTTCTCCTAGCCTTTCCTACCTTTTTATACTGTCTTTTTCCCCAGTCGCTAGATCACATCGATATAAATAAATAGGTAATAGTACTTGAGACTTTTTTGGTTTGTGAAACTGAAACATGCCCGATTTTTGTCAGTTGAAACCGATCCTGTACATGTTGTTTGGTTTTGATGGAATAAGAATGTCGAACTTATTGGTGATAACAGGAGGGCGTGCCATATTAGATGTTACCTGTGCACCTAGACACATTCCTCAGTCCTGCCTCGAGTGGCGTAGCTTACGTAGAGGTAGAACTACGCAGCAGAACCAGCCTAGCGGAATCTACGTAGTTGAGAATGGAGTGATATCCACGTATTTGAGAAGTTACCTTTACGTAGAATACCAAGCTACAACTCTATTATATCGACAGTTCAATGAAGTGTCTTTTGTTTAAAGGTAATAAACTTGTTTATATTAGGGCAGAATTGACACCTGTGCATTTCAAAAAGGCCTTTGTGCCCAAGTGGACCGGAAAGAATTCGATTTTATATCGGTAACAAATTTTCAAAAACAACATGTCCATTGTTTCGATAGGTAGTGAAAGAAAGTGTAAAATTTTGAGGGTCTTTTTTCCTCTAGAGTAGATCAACCCTAGGTATTTTTTTACGAAAGGTAAGTCTCTATGAGACTTTTGAATTGATTTTTTTATTCTCTCTGTCGATAGGTATCCCGCGAGGAACCTATGTTGAATAGTTGACGCCCCCCTTTACACAACGCTCTTGAAACACCTAAAACTTGGATTTTCACCGCAGTTTCATTCACGTTTATTTGCTGACGATGCTGTGTGTCTTTTTCAGCAGCAGTGAAATCTCAAGGTGTGTCCACATATAGTCGACCGGAGCGGCGAGGTGAATCTATGTTGTCGAGGCAGTGTGGACGGTTCAGTCGACATCGATCGACGACCGTGTGGACATAGCTTGCATGCCTTACATCTTATAACCAAAAACCTAATCGAGGAAGCAAGCATATTGAACGATTCAAATAGTAGGTAGTGTTAGTATAGTTCTACTCAGTCCTGTAGGTGTAGATGCAGATCTTCTGTACCTGGAATTGGTAACGTTTTCAACTTCTTGAGAGAGTGCACTATTTGGAGAGCCTCTTCTGTCTACAGTCACGAGCAAATTTGGAACAGGTGGACTTAGTCAACTTAGTGGCAGAGTATCCACAACATTTCCATTGAAAATAGAGCCAACTCCTCCTCCTCCTCCTCGTTCTCCTCCTCCTTCTCCTCCTCCTCTTCCTGCTCCTCCTCCTTCTCCTCCTCCTCGTCCTCCTGCTCCTTCTCCTCCTTCTCCTCCTCCTTCTCCTCCTCCTCCTTCGTCTTCTTCTTTAGCTACCACTTCTTTTCTCAAGGTTCCTCCTTCCTCGGTGGTATAGTGGACAAGACGCTCGCCTGCTAAACAAAAAGGCGTTGGTTCAATCCCAGATTCCAGGCGAGGTATGGAAATTTGTCCTCAATGTTATCTGATAATAATTTGACCAGAATTATGCAATAATAGAGACAGCTGCCTATTTGCTGTGGTAAGAAGAAAAACTTCATCCCTGCTTCTGCTGTGAAGTGAACTCGAGATCCCCAGCATGCAAGCCTAGTGAGATAACCACTGAAGCCCAGCCAGAGAAGACGTGCAAACCTAGTGTGAAGCTGAAATCTGTCAGACTGTCTGAAGCTCACTGAGTTAAAGAGAGATTACCCATTGCAGTTCCCTCTGTCAAACCTCTTTTAAAAAAAAGACCCTTGAGAGGCCCCGGCTAAAGGCAGAGGCCACATTTGTTTCAAGAAAGGTCAGACATCAGTACTTATACCCTCCACCCACGCTCATACCGTCTGATAGATCCAGGTCTGACAGAACACGGTCTAGTCGTCGGAACGTGTGTGGCGAACAAAGCTTCAAAATTAGCTGTCTCAGACGGTCTGACAGACCTAGGGTAAGTGTACCATTTATTCGCCCACCTAAAAAACGTACCATTTATTGGCCCACCTGCCCACATTTATTTTTCTAATTTTTGTTTTTATGACTACACTTTTTGAATAGCACTGGTTTGATAGCAGTATTTAAGCCCTTATATTGGAGTGAAGGGATCCTCCTAGCGTATAGCGGCGGACCACAAAGAAATCACGGTAAACATTTCTAATGAGTTAATTTGGAATTTAAGAAATAGATAGTAGACAGATAATACATAGAAATATACCTATACATATGGTAGATAGAATAGAAACAGGTAGAAATGCAGTCTCACACGTGTATGTGTGATAGAAAAATCAAAACCTAATATAGGTATCTATCTATCTATCTGGTAACGAACCTGAAACGTTCTGACGTGTCAAGAAAGTAGATATTTGACGCTTTCATAGCTATAACAGCTTGGTCTACAAAAGCCCAGTCTACGGTCCTTGTGAAATTAACAGCTTGGTCTGTAAAAGCCTGGTCTACGGTCCTTGTGAAATTAACAGCTTGGTCTGTAAAAGCCTGGTCTCCGGTCCTTGTGAAATTAACAGCTTGGTCTGTAAAAGCCTGGTCTACGGTCCTAGTGAAAATAACAGCTTGGTCTGTAAAAGCCTGGTCAACGGTCCTCGTGAAATAACGGCCTAGTCTGACACGAAACTACAACGTGAAAGAAAACATCCATTCAGGCAAAATAAAGACTAGATAGCTATTTTTTAATTCCATTGATAAATAATATAGGAGATAATCTCCTAATACCCATTCTGATTTCTGATTGAACCAGATTAAGCTAACTATTATCCTATGAGCGAATATGATCAAAATAGTCATCGCCCTATCTCCTATGAAATTGGATCTTGAAAAATTTCGTCCAGTTCAGACTTATGTGGCGTATGGTACAGGTGGGCCAATAAATGGTACACTTACCCTATGTATAGGTACAGTAGATCTTGAACTTTTTTTGCCACACACACCTTCCAAATTGTCTGTCAGATCTTCTGCCAGACGGTTTGAGGATGAGTAGCTGGCATTAAGATATCTAATAATAAATACGGATTGCAGATGGCACATAGCTACGTGTATGTATGGGATAAGCTCATTCAGGAAGCATAGAAGCACCTATCACACTATGTGTGAGGTATAACGCATTGTTACAATTTCCGATTCCATAGCCACATGGGAAAGAAAGCATAGAACCAACCAAGGTGGTAAATACATCCGTAAAACCCGTAATCCCTGATATTACCTACACCGAAATCCAATAAACACTTAACTCGGGGTTGACTTCGGATATCTACAATTGGAGATAATTCCAGGTTTTATTATTATTTAATCAACTAATCGATTTCTGATCAAAGGCCAGTAGTACCGACAGTTTGGGTCAGACGGGGTGTTGTTTCCTAGTATCATTTCGCCAAATATGTACCCTGGAGTGCAAAAAATCGGAAACAACCTTTTCTGAATGTTCTCTTTCTTTTTCTCTCTCCCTCTCTCTCTCTCTCTCTCTCTCTCTCTCTCTCTCTCTCTCTCTCTCTCTCTCTCTCTCTCTCTCTCTCGCTCTCGCTCTCGCTCCCTCTCCTCTCTCTTTCTCTTCTAAAAGTTCTGAAAATACCTATTTTGAAAAGTTTTTGGCACCAACTGTATAAGCCTATGTTCTTTTTCTTTCGGGTACCTTCTTTGGCTTTCTACTTGGCTCTATTTTCAATGGAAATGTTGTGGATACTCTGCCACAAAGTCCACCTGTTCCAAATTTTTTGCTCGTGACTGTAGACAGAAGAGTCTCTCCAAATAGTGCTGAGCATATTACATAATTACCTTCTAATAGATGGGTAGGAACCTTAAAAAACATTAAACATAGTAATTTATACTCAAATTACATAATGCTAAGGAGGTGGCATTGTTTGTTCTGCTTGTTTTCCCCAAGGAAGTTCGATTTGGGAGCTTTGAGTAAAACTGAGGTGGTCTTTTTGTTATGAAGGATCTGAGGGTTGCAAGTTGCATTTTTTTTCCTCTTTTTTTTACCTCATTGGTTGAGAGGCGATTTTCACCCGATGCGATTGGGGGGTCGAGTGGATTGGAATACATCACATGCCTTCAGGCACACTCCATTTGTCAAGGGTCTAGGTTTTCCTTGCCCTTGGGATCAATTTAATTTGAAGATGCCTCAAAATTTTGGAATTTTTTCCATGTAGGTAAAAAACACCTGGTTTGCTAGTTCAATGGTCAAAAGCTCGTCAAGTAATTAGGAGATCAGGGATTCGAATCTCAGTTAAGGCATGATTTCCTCAACTAGTGGTCCAGTGAATTGTAGAACTTATAAAACTTATTGACCTAATGCCATACGAATTGCGAACTAAATTCAGAATTTCTGGTACATGTGAAAATGTACCTGAGGAAGCCTTGTGCAATTTGAGCAAACGAAGCTCCCCGATTAGTATGCGTAATGCATAAATGCGTTTCGGTTAGGAGAACAATACTATGATAATGGCCTTATAGATACCATATTATACCTTATCTTAAACCATAAGAGGCGAACTGCCAGCCTAGTTAGCTTAGTTGGTAGTGCGTCTGCCTTGTAAGCGCTAGGCCGCGGGTTCAATTCCCGCCCGGGGCGGATTTTATCCTGATGGGATAATGTTCATTCTCGGAACGGCTGGCTTTCTCCTATCCTGTCTTCCTTCTCTCTTCGATTTCGGGACGATAAGACCATAGCAGTTAAAGTTCCCTCTGTCAAACCTACCCTTAAAATCCCCCTTCCAAAACCCCAAAAAAAAAAAAAAAAAAAAAAAAAAAAAAAAGAGGCGAACTTTTTTTTCTTCCATTGGATCTGAAATTTAACCGCTTCTAACTCCGGACCCGTACTGAGTGAATATATGTCAAATAATATTGAAAATAGTAGGAAATTTTGTTTTCTAACTAATAGACAAATCCCCGATGCACTCTGACGTGGAGCGACTGAGATATTGGCGAAAAAGAGAGAAGGGTTTGGTCTGTGACTTTACTGTAGGCCTCGGCTCACATGGGTTAAATAAATAGAACTGAAAAATATAGACCTTAAACACATAGTCTTAAACCTGACAAGCGCCTCATAGAGAGATCTTGGTTTAAGCGGTTTACGTTAAGCCATTGCCCACACCGAAATTTCTACTGGGCCTATGTTGCATTGTTGCATCATTTGTATTTGTTTGGTTTTGTGTTCCACTTATTTTGGACCATGATAAATGTGGCAAATCTCTTTTTTTCTTCTTCTTCTTCTTCTTCTTCTTCTTCTTCTTCTTCTTCTTCTTCTTCTTCTTCTTCTTCTCCTCGAGGGACGGACCCAGCTTGTTCCTTCCAGATCTGGGTGTTTGTAATTTGTATTAACATATTCATTAGTAGTAGCTGGTCGTCCTACTATCCTGAATTTATAAGCAAGAGGCTCAACTCTTATAAAGTTATTAATAACTATAATCTCACTGATAATAAATAGCAAAATGTGTATCCACGTATCAGTAATTCAGCACTTATCTTTAGATGCAGTCGCATTAATATTCAAAGTTGGTTCTAATCGTTGGTCTAAAGAGCAACACAAGTTAAAGGTCTCCCGTGTGTTAAAATGGCAGAGTCGTATGATCACATTTCAAAAGGGGAAACTACGGTATACAGTTAACGGATCTGCACTACGCCTTACAATATTGTTTCAGCCTTACAGTCAAGGGTTGGATATGCTTTGAACGAAAGGAAGCAACAGTTGATTTTAATGCGTAAGGCGCCTTAAGTTATAAGTAAACAAGCAAGAAGTGAAATTCCTAGGAATTGTTCCAAACACGCACTACGATTGATAGAGCCTTACTCCCTTATCTGCACTTCTTGCTTGTTTAAAGCTTTGCTACTAATAATGTAAGGCGCCTATTTTTCAGTAAGTGGTAAGTAGGAGGTGGCGTAGAAAAAAAACGTGTAGAGAGGAAATGAGTTGTTTCCCTAGATTTCATAGCGGATACGACACTGAAAATACAGTAGTCATATTAAGTCATAAATAGGCCTACTATTAGTCAAACTTAGGCCGGAATCAATCCCCCCATGTGACCTTATGACTATATGTTAGTAGAACTTATGTTAGACGACAGATTGTTAGTAGAACTTATGTTAGACGACAAAGTATAATGTTAGTAGAACTTATGTAGATCTGTCGAGAAATCTAGTCTATCTGCATAGGCGTGAAATGTAGGATTTTGTTTGATGACATTCAGGCTCTGGGTACCTAACACTGAGAAAAAAACTAGGATGCCGGAAGCCCAATCGAGTGACTGGGTTCCGGAACTCTAAAGGTGTCCAAACATAGGTGACCGACCATTGATCGACATCGATCGACGGCCGGTCGACCATGTGTGGTTTTGTGGACACACCTTCTCTTTTTCTCTGCGAAATAATTTCAGAAAAAGAAACCCCTTGCCCTTGATGAATTGACTTGGAATCGACCAAGTCAGTTTGTTTATTTCACCACTCCCTAGTAAAATTCACCGAAGGCACCCCTATCATTTCGTCACCCCCAATAAATGCACCCTAAATGTCCCATGTTATTGTCTCCTTATTACGGGTGATTTTATGATTTTATTAACGTCAATATTATTGTCTACTTATATTGGTATTGGTGATTTTATTAGCTTAGCACGGTTCTTAATGACTTGCCGTTTATTGCTTTTGTATACCTACGACCATTGTCTAGAGAAGTAGTTCCCAAACTTTTTGGACCCCCGGCACCCTGGAACAAATTTTTTCAAGGCATCCCTGGCGAACAGAAATATTCAGAAGACCGTCAAATCTCCGAAAGCCCAAAAGTACCTACACAAAAAGAAGGAGGTTTGATAGAGGGAAAACTGTAACTGCTAAGGTCTTATCGTCCCGAAAGCGAAGGGAGAAGGAAGACAGGATAGAAGAAATCAGCAGTTCCGAGAACACGTTCGCGCGCCTCCCGACATGCTTGATTTGTGGCTTTCTAAGTGTTTTATCTGCTTTCTTTTCTCCTTGAAATCTCGCGACACCTTTGGAATAAACCCGCTACACCCTGATTGAGAACCACTGGTCTAGACCTTATTGTCACTTAAGTAAATACTATAGATCCTGTCTCAAATGCCAAGCGGAGGTGTTTGGGTTAATTTTTAGTCGTGGCGGTGTGGTGGTGCCATGCATACGGGGTGGTCGATACAGCCCCCACCAACCAGAAGGGGTTAACAGAAGTCGAAAAAAGTCCTCGACCCCGCCGGGAATAGAACCCGGAACTTTCGGCGTGAAAGCCCTCGCCTCTTTTTGACCTCAGGGGTGTCTTGCATCGGATTTCGCGATTCGATCTTTTCTTAACAAATGAAGAGTAGATAATAATAATAATAATAATAAATAATACCTACCTAATGATTATGAAATAACAATAATAAAAATGAGACGTGTCCCATAGGAATCAAAATGTGAAAATATGTGAATACCTACCGACTCTTAACACGATTTTTTTTTTTTTTTTACAAAAAACTTTTTGAAGAAAAAAAACAAGGCTTTAGTTTTTTGTTTAAACGTGCGTTTTGTTTATGATTTACGGACACTATAAAGAATCATAATGACCCATCATAAAAAAAAAATAATGTAGTGGAATAAGAGAAACAATAAGCCGCGACTTGATGGGGGATAGTGAGACATTAATAATTAAATAACACGACGGATTTTTAATATGTACATAATATATTATGTATATGAGATTATGAGTAAATACATAAATATTATGTCGTTTTTACAAGGTCTATCTTTTTTTTTTGTGAAATTTCGTGAATTTTACAAAATTTCAAACGCGGTGTCTAGACAGCCCGAGTTATCGATGCCCAGAAAACGGAAACTTTAAACTCTTAGAAATCTTATATAATTTATTTATATTTTATCCACTTTCCCTCTGTTATCGATGCCCAGAAAACGGAAACTTTAAACTCTTAGAAATCTTATATAATTTATTTATATTTTATCCACTTTCCCTCTTTTTTTTGTCCCTGTTCCCTATCCTAATAGAAAGCTGCCCTCAAAGCCTTGAAAAAAGCCTAATTTCCTATTTCTCACAAACCGTTCAGGTCATGAACATTTTATCGGTACCAAAATCTCTCTCTCCTGATAAAAATTGACACACTCTCTCTCTCTCTCTCCAATGAGTTTGGAACCCCAATGAGCACCAAATAAGCAACTTTCTAATATAAACAGAGCCTAGCACGAACCAAGATCTACCACATCAACCCTATTCCAGGAATCAACCTCGTTATGATAACGTAGGCATGTCAATAGATACAATGACATCGGTAGAAGATATACAAAAACATCGACAAAGAATACAAAACCATCAATAGATACAAGCACATCAATAACATCGCCGGAGGATAAAGGAAACATCAATAGGTTAAAATAGTGTACCCAGACCCAGGGTCGTTCACAGCTTAACACATACACTACCGATGGTACACGGGTGGCCCCTAAAACGGCGGTAAAAATTTCGGTCCCACGCAAATGTGTGGAAATATCCGTTTTAGATTCCCCTGAATCCAAGAAAAAAGGTAACGTTTAGCCCATGATTCTGCCCGCGGCCGGAGGAAATGGGACCGTTTGAACCGGCCCTGAATATCGAACCACGCGGATGACAAAAGAGGACCCCGAAGACCTCAAATTCTAAATAGGTGGCATTTCCAAACCCAAGGGAAGACATTCTAAGAGCAGTTATTGTGTTGAAGAGTTAACATGGTAAGATGCACGCAGGACGTACGTTTAGACCGAGTTTTAAAGAAATTTAGAACCTTTTAACTGTACTTACCTCTCGGAAAAAGGACCTTACTAATGAGCAATTTTTTCTCCCAACAGGTTTGATAGAAGAAACTGTAACTGTTAAGGTATTATCGCCCCGAAAGCGACGGAGGAAGAAAGACAGGATAGGAGAAAGCCAGCCGTTCCGAGAACGAACCTTATCTGTTCGCTAGGCCACGGGAATTCACTTCGTTCATTCAATAAAATTGGGAAATTTCCTCTCCAGATATTGATGTACACAAAGTTAGTTCAGGGGGTCTAGGTCTGTTTAGAATATTAGTGGAGATGTCAAAATTACCCACACATTCAGTTCAGAAGGTTCACAAATTGGTGGAGATGTCAAAATCACACACATCACAATCAGTTCACAGGATGTCGTTCACACAATAGTGGAGATGTCAAAATCACCAATTAGTGGAGATGTCAAAATCACACACATCACAATCAGTTCACAGGATGTCGTTCACACAATAGTGGAGATGTCAAAATTACACCTAATATGAAAATATCAGCACCAATGTTACTTAATGAACTTGTCAATTGATAGGTACAGATCGCTGGGGTCAGTATACGAAACAAAGATCAAGGAACAGACTTGCATAGTTTATTACAATTGTAATTGCTTTTTTGTACAAGATGAACTTGAAAGCCGTGTCCACACTTTGGTCTGGCGATGTCGATCGATTCTAAAGCATGTCCACACGACAATGAATATTGTTTTTGTGTTCCTCCAGTCTTTTAATTTTACCTACTTTCAATATAACTGCCTATGGGTTCTAGAAGATGCGATAGTCATCAATCATCATCTAGCTATACTGAGAAAAGGAGGACGAGCCTTATCTCTTTCTTAGAATAAAGTTTTCCCAGGACGGGAATGGAGCCCGCGAACTTGCACTTACAAGGCAGGCATCCTACCTTCTAAACTAACTAGGCTGGTTCAAATCATTCGAAAATGATCTATTCTGCACTCTGCTCTACTGACTAGGTAGATCGGGAATCGGAATTTCATTCAATATTGTACAACATTCACCCAGTATTTATCAGGAATTTCATTCAAATCAATTGTACAACACTGATTCGGAATGCATTTTCAATTGACTATAAAGAACCCACATTAATCAGAATAAAACCAAACAGAGCCACCTCTATAGACGAGCGGTATCAAATGCCGCCGATCAACCTTTCAGGGGTATTGAATACCGCTGATAAAACCAGGTATAAATTACCTAGATTGTCCTAGATGGCTAGATAATCGTATTCAAATTCCTTAGATTTAAACCGCATAGAACTGACAGCAAAAAGCTCCTCTCCACTCTGTTTTTAGCCCTAGGATGGTTAGATAACCCTCAGATAAGCTACCTGTTTGTGAATTTAGAGTTAACCAGGAGAATTTGTATACCTAAATAAAATCGGTGCAATTTTAATATCACCCCGCAAACACCGACATTGTAGACAGTCGATTAAATGGATTCGCAGAAATTCTACGCATTCGAATTTGAATCGATTAAATCTAGGGTGTTGTGTAAATAAATCTAGGGTGCACCCTGGGTTAACGATTTGCATTGGTTGTTCCGGTTTTGTTTATTCACGTTATTTGGTTCCAATAACCAGGGGTTCGGTGCCCCCCAGGAGTTTCGTGTTGCGAAAAATGCCAACATCCGGTGTTTTTGGCATTCTTTGCAGAACCACCTTTTTTACTTTCCTTATCCTATAGGAAGGAAAGTAATGTAATCGGGTCAAATTTTCGATGGTCAGTTTTTAGTGT